>NC_139218.1:233808539-234015282 GCF_055691185.1 Crinia signifera | reverse complement strand
CAGGGCATACCCTGGGCATGGCAGGGGGCTTAAGGGCGCCTGGACCCGCCCACTTCCGCTTTGGGGGCCAGCAACAGTTGCCAGGGCAACCCTGGGCATGGCAGGGGGCTTAAAGGCGCCTGGACCCGCCCACTTCCGCTTTGGGGGCCAGCAACAGTTGCCAGGGCAACCCTGGGCATGGCAGGGGGCTTAAGGGAGCCTGGACCCGCCCACTTCCGCTTTGGGGTTCAGCAACAGTTGCCAGGGCTACCCTGGGCATGGCAGGGGGCTTAAGGGGGCCTGGACCCGCCCACTTCCGCTTTGGGGGCCAGCAACAGTTGCCAGGACAACCCTGGGCATGGCAGGGGCTGAAGGGGGCCTGGACCCGCCCACTTCCGCTTTGGGGGCCAGCAACAGTTGCCAGGACAACCCTGGGCATGGCAGGGGGCTTAAAGGCGCCTGGACCCGCCCACTTCCGCTTTGGGGGCCAGCAACAGTTGCCAGGGCTACCCTGGGCATGGCAGGGGGCTGAAGGGGGCCTGGACCCGCCCACTTCCGCTTTGAGGGCCAGCAACAGTTGCCAGGGCAACCCTGGGCATGGCAGGGGCTTAAGGGGGCCTGGACCCGCCCACTTCCGCTTTGGGGGCCAGCAACAGTTGCCAGGGCAACCCTGGGTATGGCAGGGGGCTTAAGGGGGCCTGGACCCGCCCACTTCCGCTTTGGGGGCCAGCAACAGTTGCCAGGGCAACCCTGGGCATGGCAGGGGGCTTAAGGTCGCCTGGACCCGCCCACTTCCGCTTTGGGGGCCAGCAACAGTTGCCAGGGCTACCCTGGGCATGGCAGGGGGCTTAAGGGCGCCTGGACCCGCCCACTTCCGCTTTGGGGGCCAGCAACAGTTGCCAGGGCTACCCTGGGCATGGCAGGGGGCTTAAGGGGGCCTGGACCCGCCCACTTCCGCTTTGGGGGCCAGCAACAGTTGCCAGGGCTACCCTGGGCATGGCAGGGGGCTTGAGGGGGCCTGGACCCGCCCACTTCCGCTTTGGGGGCCAGCAACAGTTGCCAGGACAACCCTGGGCATGGCAGGGGCTGAAGGGGGCCTGGACCCGCCCACTTCCGCTTTGGGGGCCAGCAACAGTTGCCAGGACAACCCTGGGCATGGCAGGGGGCTTAAAGGCGCCTGGACCCGCCCACTTCCGCTTTGGGGGCCAGCAACAGTTGCCAGGGCAACCCTGGGCATGGCAGGGGGCTTAAAGGCGCCTGGACCCGCCCACTTCCGCTTTGGGGGCCAGCAACAGTTGCCAGGGCTACCCTGGGCATGGCAGGGGGCTTAAGGGCGCCTGGACCCGCCCACTTCCGCTTTGGGGGCCAGCAACAGTTGCCAGGGCTACCCTGGGCATGGCAGGGGGCTTGAGGGGGCCTGGACTCGCCTACTTCCGCTTTGGGGGCCAGCAACAGTTGCCAGGGCTACCCTGGGCATGGCAGGGGGCTTGAGGGGGCCTGGACCCGCCCACTTCCGCTTTGGGGGCCAGCAACAGTTGCCAGGGCTACCCTGGGCATGGCAGGGGGCTGAAGGGGGCCTGGACCCGCCAATTCCGCTTTGGGGGCCAGCAACAGTTGCCAGGGCTACCCTGGGCATGGCAGGGGGCTGAAGGGGGCCTGGACCCGCCCACTTCCGCTTTGGGGGCCAGCAACAGTTGCCAGGGCTACCCTGGGCATGGCAGGGGGCTTAAGGGGGCCTGGACCCGCCCACTTCCGCTTTGAGGGCCAGCAACAGTTGCCAGGGCTACCCTGGGCATGGCAGGGGGCTGAAGGGGGCCTGGACCCACCCACTTCCGCTTTGGGGGCCAGCAACAGTTGCCAGGGCTACCCTGGGCATGGCAGGGGGCTTAAGGGGGCCTGGACCCGCCCACTTCCGCTTTGGGTTCCAGCAACAGTTGCCAGGGCTACCCTGGGCATGGCAGGGGGCTGAAGGGGGCCTGGACCCGCCCACTTCCGCTTTGGGGGCCAGCAACAATTGCCAGGGCTACCCTGGGCATGGCAGGGGGCTTAAGGGGGCCTGGACCCGCCCACTTCCGCTTTGGGGGCCAGCAACAGTTGCCAGGGCAACCCGGGGCATGGCAGGGGGCTTAAGGGGGCCTGGACCCGCCCACTTCCGCTTTGGGGGCCAGCAACAGTTGCCAGGGCTACCCTGAACATGGCAGGGGGCTTAAGGGGGCCTGGACCCGCCCACTTCCGCTTTGGGGGCCAGCAACAGTTGCCAGGGCTACCCTGGGCATGGCAGGGGGCTGAAGGGGGCCTGGACCCGCCCACTTCCGCTTTGGGGGCCAGCAACAGTTGCCAGGGCTACCCTGGGCATGGCAGGGGGCTTAAGGGGGCCTGGACCCGCCCACTTCCGCTTTGGGGGCAAGCAACAGTTGCCAGGGCTACCCTGGGCATGGCAGGGGCTGAAGGGGGCCTGGACCCGCCCACTTCCGCTTTGGGGGCCAGCAACAGTTGCCAGGGCTACCCTGGGCATGGCAGGGGGATTAAGGGGGCCTGGACCCGCCCACTTCCGCTTTGGGGGCTAGCAACAGTTGCCAGGGCATACCCTGGGCATGGCAGGGGGCTTAAGGGCGCCAGGACCCGCCCACTTCCGCTTTGGGGGGCCAGCAACAGTTGCCAGGGCAACCCTGGGCATGGCAGGGGGCTTAAGGGGGCCTGGACCCGCCCACTTCCGCTTTGGGGGCCAGCAACAGTTGCCAGGGCTACCCTGGGCATGGCAGGGGGCTTAAGGGGGCCTGGACCCGCCCACTTCCGCTTTGGGGGCCAGCAACAGTTGCCAGGGCTACCCTGGGCATGGCAGGGGGCTTAAGGGGGCCTGGACCCGCCCACTTCCGCTTTGGGGGCCAGCAACAGTTGCCAGGGCTACCCTGGGCATGGCAGGGGGCTGAAGGGGGCCTGGACCCGCCCACTTCCGCTTTGGGGGCCAGCAACAGTTGCCAGGGCTACCCTGGGCATGGCAGGGGGCTTAAGGGGGCCTGGACCCGCCCACTTCCGCTTTGGGGGCCAGCAACAGTTGCCAGGGCTACCCTGGGCATGGCAGGGGCTGAAGGGGGCCTGGACCCGCCCACTTCCGCTTTGGGGGCCAGCAACAGTTGCCAGGGCTACCCTGGGCATGGCAGGGGGATTAAGGGGGCCTGGACCCGCCCACTTCCGCTTTGGGGGCTAGCAACAGTTGCCAGGGCATACCCTGGGCATGGCAGGGGGCTTAAGGGCGCCTGGACCCGCCCACTTCCGCTTTGGGGGCCAGCAACAGTTGCCAGGGCAACCCTGGGCATGGCAGGGGGCTTAAAGGCGCCTGGACCCGCCCACTTCCGCTTTGGGGGCCAGCAACAGTTGCCAGGGCAACCCTGGGCATGGCAGGGGGCTTAAGGGAGCCTGGACCCGCCCACTTCCGCTTTGGGGTTCAGCAACAGTTGCCAGGGCTACCCTGGGCATGGCAGGGGGCTTAAGGGGGCCTGGACCCGCCCACTTCCGCTTTGGGGGCCAGCAACAGTTGCCAGGACAACCCTGGGCATGGCAGGGGCTGAAGGGGGCCTGGACCCGCCCACTTCCGCTTTGGGGGCCAGCAACAGTTGCCAGGACAACCCTGGGCATGGCAGGGGGCTTAAAGGCGCCTGGACCCGCCCACTTCCGCTTTGGGGGCCAGCAACAGTTGCCAGGGCTACCCTGGGCATGGCAGGGGGCTGAAGGGGGCCTGGACCCGCCCACTTCCGCTTTGAGGGCCAGCAACAGTTGCCAGGGCAACCCTGGGCATGGCAGGGGCTTAAGGGGGCCTGGACCCGCCCACTTCCGCTTTGGGGGCCAGCAACAGTTGCCAGGGCAACCCTGGGTATGGCAGGGGGCTTAAGGGGGCCTGGACTCGCCCACTTCCGCTTTGGGGGCCAGCAACAGTTGCCAGGGCAACCCTGGGCATGGCAGGGGGCTTAAGGGCGCCTGGACCCGCCCACTTCCGCTTTGGGGGCCAGCAACAGTTGCCAGGGCAACCCTGGGCATGGCAGGGGGCTTAAGGGGGCCTGGACCCGCCCACTTCCGCTTTGGGGGCCAGCAACAGTTGCCAGGACAACCCTGGGCATGGCAGGGGCTGAAGGGGGCCTGGACCCGCCCACTTCCGCTTTGGGGGCCAGCAACAGTTGCCAGGACAACCCTGGGCATGGCAGGGGGCTTAAAGGCGCCTGGACCCGCCCACTTCCGCTTTGGGGGCCAGCAACAGTTGCCAGGGCAACCCTGGGCATGGCAGGGGGCTTAAGGGGGCCTGGACCCGCCCACTTCCGCTTTGGGGGCAAGCAACAGTTGCCAGGGCTACCCTGGGCATGGCAGGGGCTGAAGGGGGCCTGGACCCGCCCACTTCCGCTTTGGGGGCCAGCAACAGTTGCCAGGACAACCCTGGGCATGGCAGGGGGCTTAAAGGCGCCTGGACCCGCCCACTTCCGCTTTGGGGGCCAGCAACAGTTGCCAGGGCAACCCTGGGCATGGCAGGGGGCTTAAAGGCGCCTGGACCCGCCCACTTCCGCTTTGGGGGCCAGCAACAGTTGCCAGGGCTACCCTGGGCATGGCAGGGGGCTTAAGGGCGCCTGGACCCGCCCACTTCCGCTTTGGGGGCCAGCAACAGTTGCCAGGGCTACCCTGGGCATGGCAGGGGGCTGAAGGGGGCCTGGACCCGCCCACTTCCGCTTTGGGGGCTAGCAACAGTTGCCAGGGCATACCCTGGGCATGGCAGGGAGCTTAAGGGCGCCTGGACCCGCCCACTTCCGCTTTGGGGGCCAGCAACAGTTGCCAGGGCAACCCTGGGCATGGCAGGGGGCTTAAGGGGGCCTGGACCCGCCCACTTCCGCTTTGGGGGCCAGCAACAGTTGCCAGGGCTACCCTGGGCATGGCAGGGGGCTTAAGGGGGCCTGGACCCGCCCACTTCCGCTTTGGGGGCCAGCAACAGTTGCCAGGACAACCCTGGGCATGGCAGGGGGCTTAGGGGGGCCTGGACCTGCCCACTTCCGCTTTGGGGGCCAGCAACAGTTGCCAGGGCTACCCTGGGCATGGCAGGGGGCTGAAGGGGGCCTGGACCCGCCCACTTCCGTTTTGAGGGCCAGCAACAGTTGCCAGGGCTACCCTGGGCATGGCAGGGGGCTGAAGGGGGCCTGCACCCGCCCACTTCCGCTTTGAGGGCCAGCAACAGTTGCCAGGGCAACCCTGGGCATGGCAGGGGGCTTAAGGGGGCCTGGACCCGCCCACTTCCGCTTTGGGGGCCAGCAACAGTTGCCAGGGCAACCCTGTGCATGGCAGGGGGCTTAAGGGGGCCTGGACCCGCCCACTTCCGCTTTGGGGGCCAGCAACAGTTGCCAGGGCAACCCTGGGCATGGCAGGGGGCTTAAGGGCGCCTGGACCCGCCCACTTCCGCTTTGGGGGCCAGCAACAGTTGCCAGGACAACCCTGGGCATGGCAGGGGGCTTATGGGGGCCTGGACCCGCCCACTTCCGCTTTGGGGGCCAGCAACAGTTGCCAGGACAACCCTGGGCATGGCAGGGGGCTTAAAGGCGCCTGGACCCGCCCACTTCCGCTTTGGGGGCCAGCAACAGTTGCCAGGGCAACCCTGGGCATGGCAGGGGGCTTAAAGGCGCCTGGACCCGCCCACTTCCGCTTTGGGGGCCAGCAACAGTTGCCAGGGCTACCCTGGGCATGGCAGGGGGCTTAAAGGCGCCTGGACCCGCCCACTTCCGCTTTGGGGGCCAGCAACAGTTGCCAGGGCAACCCTGGGCATGGCAGGGGGCTTAAGGGGGCCTGGACCCGCCCACTTCCGCTTTGGGGGCCAGCAACAGTTGCCAGGGCTACCCTGGGCATGGCAGGGGGCTTGAGGGGGCCTGGACCCGCCCACTTCCGCTTTGGGGGCCAGCAACAGTTGCCAGGGCTACCCTGGGCATGGCAGGGGGCTGAAGGGGGCCTGGACCCGCCCACTTCCGCTTTGGGGGCCAGCAACAGTTGCCAGGGCTACCCTGGGCATGGCAGGGGGCTGAAGGGGGCCTGGACCCGCCCACTTCCGCTTTGGGGGCCAGCAACAGTTGCCAGGGCTACCCTGGGCATGGCAGGGGGCTTAAGGGGGCCTGGACCCGCCCACTTCCGCTTTGGGGGCCAGCAACAGTTGCCAGGGCTACCCTGGGCATGGCAGGGGGCTGAAGGGGGCCTGGACCCACCCACTTCCGCTTTGGGGGCCAGCAACAGTTGCCAGGGCTACCCTGGGCATGGCAGGGGGCTTAAGGGGGCCTGGACCCGCCCACTTCCGCTTTGGGTTCCAGCAACAGTTGCCAGGGCTACCCTGGGCATGGCAGGGGGCTGAAGGGGGCCTGGACCCGCCCACTTCCGCTTTGGGGGCCAGCAACAGTTGCCAGGGCTACCCTGTGCATGGCAGGGGCTGAAGGGGGCCTGGACCCGCCCACTTCCGCTTTGGGGGCCAGCAACAGTTGCCAGGGCTACCCTGGGCATGGCAGGGGGATTAAGGGGGCCTGGACCCGCCCACTTCCGCTTTGGGGGCCAGCAACATTTGCCAGGGCATACCCTGGGCATGGCAGGGGGCTTAAGGGCGCCAGGACCCGCCCACTTCCGCTTTGGGGGGCCAGCAACAGTTGCCAGGGCAACCCTGGGCATGGCAGGGGGCTTAAGGGGGCCTGGACCCGCCCACTTCCGCTTTGGGGGCCAGCAACAGTTGCCAGGGCTACCCTGGGCATGGCAGGGGGCTTAAGGGGGCCTGGACCCGCCCACTTCCGCTTTGGGGGCCAGCAACAGTTGCCAGGGCTACCCTGGGCATGGCAGGGGGCTTAAGGGGGCCTGGACCCGCCCACTTCCGCTTTGGGGGCCAGCAACAGTTGCCAGGGCTACCCTGGGCATGGCAGGGGGCTGAAGGGGGCCTGGACCCGCCCACTTCCGCTTTGGGGGCCAGCAACAGTTGCCAGGGCAACCCTGGGCATGGCAGGGGGCTTAAGGGGGCCTGGACCCGCCCACTTCCGCTTTGGGGGCCAGCAACAGTTGCCAGGGCTACCCTGGGCATGGCAGGGGGCTTAAGGGGGCCTGGACCCGCCCTTGGGTTCTGAGGCTGTGCCTGGTCTCCTGCTTCTGTCTGCTTTGCCTGTCAAGTAGATGACAGGCAGGCAGAAGTGTTGCCCCTCCCCCATTCTCTCCCTTTCTTCTCTCCACTCTGCAGCCTTTCTATAATGGTGCAGTGTGCACATGGGCCCCTGGTTCCAGGGGGTCCCACCTGTACCCAAATATTATACTTACCTTCCGGAGTCCTGGGGCAGCATGTCAGCACTGAATACCCAAATCATTTGAAAAATGACCTCTCCGGCCATTTGCGAGTGATTTGCGCACTGGATTTGTCCCTGGAAACAAGGCGCGGGTGCTATGTTCCCAGGGACTTTTGCATGCGCAGTAGACCCTGGCATAATGCCAGAGTATGCTCGCCTTCAGAGAGGAGGAGGCCTGCAGCAGAGGCTGTACATGGATGAAGTGAAATCTTTTGATTTTAACAAATCTGCATATGAAACAGACACAACCGGTTGTGCTAAAATATTTTATGTACCTTTTATTATTTTTCTTATATTTGTTTTTTAATTATATTTATGTTGTATGTGTTTTTCATATTAGTGAGCAATAAATTGCATGTACTGTTACCCCCTACATTGCGCAGTTCTATTTCCTTTTTTTCTGTACATGGATCATCTTCTCTTAAAATGCCCCTGCATGGATGATATGGCGGGATATAGCATGGGTAGAAGGGAACTAAGCACCTTACACCTACATTATACTGCACTCAGCAGCATTGGCAGAAGCAAGCATACACACTCACCCCCCAGTCCAATATACTTGCCTTGGAGAGGTCAGACACTGCATGAGGATATGCATCGTGGTACCGCCTCAAAACCCTACCCCCGTAGCTACTGTAAGAGGACACATCTATAATTATGATTACATACCATTTAGAATGCTCACATTAATTATAATTTGAAGATAATTTGGGGTACTTCCTCATCTTTGCAGCCACAGCTCATACCAGTTACGTTAGCTGCTTTCAAAATAGCATCATTGCCCCCTAGCGGGCTTGCTTCACTTGCCATGCTGCGGGCTCGGTGGCTCACTTCGTACACCACCTCTTTACTAAAGGTAATAGATGGTGGCATGGACACAGAAGGGTTGCGTAGATCCCGTGGGTGCGGGTGCACTACATAAATTCCGTAGCGTAAGCTGTGGCTGCAAAGATGAAGAAGTACCTAATTTGTGCTTTATATGTATTTTCACATGGTGAGAACTTTCTCAAGTGATTGCCCCTCATCTCATACTGCCTCTCCCTGACCTTCACCCTCTCCTTTTTACCTCTCTCTCCTGTGACCCTCTCCCTGTCACCCACTGATTCTCACCCTTTCCTCGGCACTTCTCTCTCCTGTCACCCTCTCTCAGTCACCCACTGACTCACAATCTCCCTGTCAATATCTCTAGCTTCTCTCCCTCTTACTGACACCCACTGCCTCCCAACAGCATCATCATCTGCCACTGACACCCTGGCTGTCACACTATACCTCCTCCTAGTTCCACCAACTGCCTGTCACATTCTACCACTCATTGCCTTTTCTTGGCATCACCCAATATCTGTCTCCCACTTCCTCTCCCCATCACCCTTTCCCTGCCATGACTCTCTGACATCATCCTCTATTCATCTACCATTGCCTCTCACCATCATACAATTATTATGCTGGCTGATTAGGCTCAATGATTAGCCTAGATTTATTTTTTGCAATGTTACTTTATTTTCTAATTAATGCAGTATCCCACTGCATCTACCTAGCGTCACCCTCTGCCTGCCTCCCACTGGTTCACCTTGGCGGTTGTCCTCTCATATTATATCTCTCTCACTGTCATCCACTAACTCACCCTCTTCCTGACACACTCACTCACTGACTCGCAGCCTCTCTCTTTTTTACCTTCTCCTTGTCATCCTCATCCTCTACCTCTACTTCTCTCTATCACCCACTGTCTTTCTCTGGCATTTCCCTCTGTACATCTCCCACTGCCTCTCCCTGTCATACTCTCCCTCCACTCACTTCTCTGAATATGGACGCTATTTGGTTTGCAAGTGTGATATGCTGTCGCAGTTGTGTTCTGGCACATGCGTACTATACTGTGTATGCATGCGTGTTGTACTGAGAGTCCCCAACTGTGCGATTATTTGCAACTGCAACTGAAGTTGAATTAGGCCCTATATTGTTTGTCAAGGAGTACAGGCAGTCAGGGCCGGTGCAAGGCACCGGAGCGCCCCAGGCAAGTCGGGGTGGGGGCGCCCCGGTGTCTGCCGCCCGGGTACCTGTCCTGCGGCGCTGTGCGTATATAAAGCTGGCGGCGGCAGCGGGGGGTCCCTGCAGTCAATAAGAAATAACGAGCGCTATCCGCCGGGCTATGCGGAAGCGCTTCTGTTTTGGAAACACTGGCCAATCAGCGTGCTGCCAGTGTTTCCAAAACAAGCGCTTCCGCATAGCCCGGCGGATAGCGCTCGTTATTTCTTATTGACTGCAGGGACCCCCCCGGTGCTGCCAGCTTTATATACGCACAGTGCCGCAGGACAGGTACCCGAGCGGCAAGGGTGGCGAAATACCGCCCTCCAGTGGCTGGCGCCCTAGGCAAATGCCTAGATTTGCCTAGTGGTGGTGTCGGCCCTGCAGGCAGTTCAAGCAGAAAATGGTTCACAATATTGTTTGTAACTGTATTATATAATGTGTACCCACCTTATTTTTCTGTAGTGCAAGTTGCTGTAATTGTGCAGATAGAGTTTTAGTTGTTGTAAATGCGGTACTTGTTTCCTAGCACGGCGCCTATCGCATTGTATACCATAAGACTAAATATGGTATGCGATGCGATGTTGTACAATAAAAAATTGTATGGCATTGTATGCCATACAATGGCATACAATGCGATGGTATACGATTTTTTATTGTACAACCACCCAGATGGGTCCTTATAATGTTAAATGTCCCCCCACTATCAACGCCAACCCGTAGCGTGGCGAGCGCAGCGAGCCCGCGAGGGGCGGCGGTACGCGTCCTCTGATAGTGTGCGCTCGCAACACTATCTAAAATCAACTCCACGCCGACGTGGATAGTGCGGGTATGAAAAGGTCAGAGGACGCGTACCAGCACTCCTCGCGGGCTCGCTGCGCTCGAAACGCTTCGGGTTCGCGTTGATAGTGGGGGTGTCGTGGGGGTGCATTTAACATTGTAAGCACCCATTAGGGTGCTTATACAATAAAAAATTGTATTGGGGCTGCTTTTAACACTGTAAGCCAGTGCTTCCCAAACTTTTTGAATCACGGCACCCTTAAGTATCAGAATATATTTTGCGGCACCCCTAGGCCAAAGGTTGGTTACTAATTTCACGAAAAAATATTAAGTAAGCTGTGATTAAATGTTTTCCTTAGGTCCAGTTATGTGGTGAGAAACATGATTAACTTCTGTTTACCCACATATTCTTAATTGGATGCCACAAACACTGATTTTGCCTATTTCATTGTCCATAAATAATTTGAATTGGTTCTGGACCACCAACCTGAGGCACCCCTGCAAGTGCTCCAAGGCACCCCAGGGAGCCTAGGCGCACAGTTTGGGAACCACTGCTGTAAGCACCCATTAGGGTGCTTATACAATAAAAAATCGTATCACATCCCATCGCATGCATCGTATGCGGGTATATGGCATGCGATGTGATGCGATGGCATAAGATGCCATAAGATGAAAAAATTGGGCGCCGTGCTAGGAAACAAGTACCGTAAATGCATTTAAAGATAATTACAGATCCTGAGATGAGATGATGCTGCTGTTCTTTTAATAGTGTCTAATCACTTTTTTGATCTTAGAGATGATGCTATTCAAGCTTTTAGCACTAGATGGTGATGTTGTATCTTTAATGAAACAGGATATTTCTTATAATTGTCCAAATTTTGTTATCCAGTACATTCAGGTGAACTTTAATAGATGTACACATGTATGATGATATTTCTGAAAAACGGAAATATCGTCACACACCTATTCAATGCGGCTGCGAATCTGCAAAAATGGATGGAAATTCGAAATTTATCAGCCGTTTTAGTCAATGCAGATTAGACTTTCTAACAGACAAATTTGCATGCAACAAATTTGCATTGTCCGCGGGCCTAACTTTTGTAAATGTCGGCACTGGTTGAATACTCCCATAGGGGTCATTTCAATTTGCTGTTAGTTTTGTCCTGCCCAGGCCCTGTGTCCCAAACTTTTTACCTCAAAATATTTCCCTCCTACCTTTTCACCAACTCGGACACACACAAAAAACAGGAGTTTCCTCAGATAAAGCAATGTCAGTTCAGAAATTAATTTTTTTCTTAAAGTCATGATAAAAAGCTATTTTGTTTTCATTTAAATAAATACAGTTGTTGAAAATGAAAAGTTTTATATAGTGTTAGAAAATTACCCATTTTGGGGCAAACGCAGGATTTCTAAAGGGGGGAGATCACGTACCAAACCTGAAACCATTGAAATAAAGGAAAATAAACCTAACATACCTAGTGCTATTAAGAAACTTATGGATACCTCCAGCGGTCAAATTGACTCATTTCCAACTTGGATGCACTTTAGAGAGGATCCCCCTGCCAATACAAAGTTCTCCAATGGATTGGGACACCTCCAGCGATCTTCTTGGCATACCATCACACTCCAGTGGTTTATATGGATTACAATTGGACTTCATCCTGGGATTTTGACTGTCCAGAGCAGGTCATTTCACCATTATTCACCCAGGTCCCTGTATCATTGTTTTTATATATTTTTCTTATTCTATTTGTCATGCACATTTGAATTATGTTTCTCTTTTAATTAAATATACATGAATTGTTCAAATCATTAAATCAAGCGTATCAAGCCTGCACCTTCTTTAACCCCTTCATGACAGAGCCAGTTTGTGCCTTCATGACAGAGCCCTTTTTTTCAAATCTGACATGTCTCACTTAAGTGGGGATAACTTTTTTTTGCTTTTACTTATCCCAGTGATTTTGAGATTGTTTTCTCGTGACACATTGTACTTCAAGTTAGTGGTAAATTTGGGTCGATACAGTCTGTGTTTTTTTGTGAAAAATACCAAAATATCGTGAAAAAATGGAAAATTTAGCAATATGCAAAATGTCACATTTTCTGCTTGTGAGACAAATAATCATACCACTCAAAATAGTTAATAACTAACAAAGACCATATGTCTACTTTATGTTGCAATCATTATTTCCACCCCCTTTTCATTTTTTTGGACACTAGGAGGCTTCAAATATGACTAGCAAATTCTCAAATTTTCAAGAAAATTTCAAACACTGATTTTTTTAGGGACCAGTTCAGTTCTGATGTGACTTTGAGGGACTTGTATGTGAGACACCCCCATAAATGATGCCATTTCAAAAACTGCACCCCTCACAGTATTCAAAACAGCATTTTGGAAGTTTGTTAACCCTTTAGGTGTTTCACAGGAATTAAAACAAAGTGTAGGTGAAATTTCAAAATTTCATTTTTTTTTCGGATTTTCAATTTTAATACATTTTTCTAAGGAACACAGTACATTTTACTAGAGAAATGTGACTAAAAATTGATTCCCCCAATTCTTTGTTTTTCATAAATATCCTATATGTGGCCCTAGTGTGCACGGTGACCAAACCACAGGCTTCATAATAGAAGGAGCACCTACTTGATTTTGGAGACTCCTTTTTATGAGATTATTTTTTAGGCACCATGTAGGTTTCTAGGCACCATAAGATGCTAAAAGTTAGGAACCCCCCCACAAGTGACCCCATTTTGCAAACTACACCCCTCAGGGAATTCATCTAGGGGTATAGTGTACATTTCAAACCCCCAGGGGTTTCACCAATTGTGGTACAACTGGGCAGTGAAAATGAAAAAAAATAATTTTTCATTTTCACAGCTCAGTTGTATCAAAATTGGTGAAACCCCGGGGGGTTTGAAATGTACTCTATACCCCTAGATGAATTCCCTGAGGGGTGTAGTTTGCAAAATGGGGTCACTTGTGGGGGGGTTCCACTGTATGGGTGTTTCGGGGGTCATTCAACCAGAATCTGTGCTGCAAAATCCAAAAATCACTCCTTCCCTTCTGAGTCCTGCCATGCACCCAACTGGTATTTTTTGGTCACATGTGAGGCATTGCCGTACCCGGGAGAAATTGGGGCACAGATTTTGGGGTGCTTTGTCTCCTTCATTCCTTGTGAAAATGAAAAATTTTGAGCCAGATCTGCATTTTTGTGTAAAAAAATTTAATTATTTACACAAAAATGCAGTTCTGGCTCAAAATTTTTAATTTTCACAAGGAATGAAGGAGACAAAGCACCCCAAAATCTGTGCCCCAATTTCTCCCGGGTACGGCAATGCCTCACATGTGACCAAAAAATACCAGTTGGGTGCATGGCAGGACTCAGAAGGGAAGGAGTGATTTTTGGTGGTGGAATGAATGGCGGGTGCTATGTCGCATTAGCAAGACCCCCGAAGCACCAATACAGTGGAACCCCCCCACAAGTGACCCCATTTTGGTCACCAGCTTTGGGAGGGGGGCTGGCGCTGCGGCTGGCGGGGGGTGGGAGGGGTGCTGGCGCTGCGGCAGCCGGGTGGGTGGGAGGGAGGGGGGCTGCCGGGTGGGAGGGGGGGGGGGGGCTGGCGATCGTTGGGGTATACGCACACACACACACACACACACACACACACACACATATATATATATATATATATATATATATGTGTATATATATATATATATATATATATACATATATATACATATATATACACACACATATATATATATATATATATATGTGTGTGTGTATATATATATATATATATACACACATTTGCACATTATTTTTTTATTTTATTTTATTTTTAACTTTTTCAGCAGCAGCATGATGCTGCTGCTGCTGCTGCTGCTGCTGCGGGGGGGAGGGGGGAGGAGGGGAGCGCAGCGTGCGCTCCGGACGTAGCGTTGGAGCCGGGGGAGCTGCTGCTGCTGCCGGGTGAGTGCCCGGCGAGTGGGAGGGGGGTGCTGCCGCTCGGTGGTGATCGGTGCTGCACCGATCACCACCGTTTTCTGTGTTACCGAGCGGCTTAGCCGCCGGTAACACAGGAAACGCTGTGATTGACTGTTCAGATTTGAACAGCCAATCACAGCGATCGCCGTCCGGTGGGGGCATCCCTGCCCCCCCCGGGCGGCGAGGGGGGATGTCTGCTGTCAGGGACAGCAGACATCACCTAACTGTCACTGCGTCTCTAGACGCAGTGACAGTTTGAAGCCATGACGTATATATACGTCAACGGTCGGGAAGTACTTCCCGACCATGACGTATATATACGTCAAATGTCGTGAAGGGGTTAAGAAGGTGGATAGTAACAACTATTTACAATATGATAGTTGCCACTACAAAAAATGGAAAAACAATCTTCCATACTCGCAACTTTTAAGGTTGCAACGAAAATGTAGTAATATTGATGTATTTGAGCAACAAGCATTAGTGGTCATTTCCAGGTTTTTAAGAAAAAGGTTATCCACAAAATCTTATTGATAATGCCTTGGTAAGAGCAAGAAATTTAGATAGACAACAATTAATACAGTATAAGGACAAGGGGAGAGAAGCTTTTGTCCCTTTGTCACTCAATTTAATACACAAAATACAGAAATATGAAAAACTCTGAATAAACATTGGTCCATTCTTAAAATGGACCCCCTTCTAAAAGACCATTTAGGATCTGGTCCAGACATAGTGTTTAAAAGGGCTACTACCTTGCAAACCAGACTGGCACCTACTTTTTTCCTTCCGACTGAATCTAACAGTGATGGTAGATCTCTGCCTTTCCGACTGCCACCAGCAGTGGGTTTTTTTTTGTTGTGGCAAATGTAAGATGTGCCAACATGGTTTGAAAGGTTGTGTTAGGGTTGGAGGGAGAGCCGCCAACTTGCCCCCTGACTCTGTTGCCCCCAGTCGCGGTCCATGGTTACGTGCTAGAACTAGGCTTTGCCTATAACAGCCGCGTTCGAAGGAGCTGGTTATGCCGGCTCCAACCCCGATGCCGCCAGGTCTTCACAGGAGACAACGTATCCATGGAAGCGGTTGGAGCGCAAGAGGATGACTAACTAACCCAAAAAATGGGCAGGCTGGAACCCCCCTACGGGGATCCAATATGGATGCAACAATGCACAATGGTGGAATATAAACATCACAATGCACAGCGGTGACCAATAAAGAAATATAAATGCAACAATGCACAGGCTGAAACCAGTAAAGAAATATAACAGGCTAATAGAGGACACTGCAAGGTGAACCCCTGACTTAGCTGCAGGAACGCTGGAGCACATTGAGAGGACTCAAAGGCAGAAAGACCAGATGGGGCTGACAGGCAGAGCGTCCAGGAACCAGGAACACTTCAAATACATTGACAAGCAGGATCAGAAGCTATAACCGGTGTTCCCAGCAGATGCCGGCTATTTATTCATAACTCGCGCCCCGCCGGCTGTGACGTGAGCCGCTGTGCGAAGGGCGGAAGTTTAGGGCATTGCTAAGCAACGCCCGACGCTTCCGCCCCGCTGTCTGGCAGAAGCCAGGACACATGGCGCGGCCCGCTGTGTCCAGCGGCTCCGGCGCTGTCCTGTGACAGCGGAGCCCCCGGAGTTTTCAGACACATAATGGTGCCTAACAGTACCCCCCCCCCCCCCCCCTTGAGGAGAGGTTGACAGACCTCTAACACCAGGACTATCCGGGAATTGCTTAAAAAAATTCTTCAAAGAAGGTGCGTGGAGATCCTTATCGAGTACCCAGGACCTCTCCTCCGGACCATAGCCCTTGCAATGAACCAAAATGAATAATCGGTTCCGAACCACCTTGGAGTCAAGAATACTATCCACAGTGAACTCTTTGTGTCCCTGGCAAATAACAGGGGCTGGTCTGCGAGAATTGGCTGCACTGCAGGTTTGAGTGAAAAACATTAATCCTAAGAGACTTGGGAAGATGGAGTCTGAAAGCAACTGGACTGGATGGCCAGGAGTTCCCTGTTGCCGACATCGTAGTTACATTCGGTCAGAGAGAACTTCCTAGACAAGAAGGCACAGGGATGTAGGAGACCGTGAATCTTGTCCACTTGAGAGAGGACGGCCCCAATGCCAATCTCTGACGCATCTACTTCAAGAACAAAGGGAAGGTCAGGGTTAGGATGTCGCAGAATCCCCGCAGAGACAAAGGCAGTCTTCAATCTGTTGAATGCCTCCACAGCTGAGGTAGGCCAATAAGAAGGATCCGCCCCCTTCTTGGTCAAGGCAACAATGGGTGCTACGATGTCAGAGAATGCCGGAATGAATCTACGGTAATAATTGGCAAAACCCAGAAATCTTTGTGTAGATTTGAGACTGGAGGGCTGAACCCAGTCCTTGATGGCTTGGACTTTAGCTGGGTCCATCTGAAACCCGCTGGGCGAAATAATATACTGTAACCTAAGAAGGAAATACTTTCTTTCTCGAATTCGCATTTCTCAAGTTAAGCTTACAGGTGGTTCTCTCTTAAATTCTGCAAGACAGCACATACATGATGACGATGTTGCTCCAGAGAAGAAGAAAAAAAATAAGAATATCGTCAAGGTACACTACGACAAAAATTCCCAAAAAATCTCTTAGAACATCATTAATGAGATCTTGGAAATCCGCTGGGGCATTAGCAAGACCAAAAGGCATGACCAAGTACTCATAGTGCCCTGCGTGAGTGTTGAACGCTGGTTTCCACTCATCTCCCTCCTTTATCCTGATCAAGTTGTAGGCACCCCGTAAGTCAATCTTTGAGAATATGGAAGCCTATCGCAACTGATCAAACAGGACAGAGATAAGAGGCAGAGGGTAGGAATTTTTGACAGTTATACCATTGAGTTGTCTATAATCAATACAGGGTCTAAGAGAGCCGTCTTTTTTCGCTACAAAAAAAGAACCCGGCTCCAACAGGAGACTTAGAGGGTCTAATGAACACTTTCTTAAGATTCTCCTCAATGTAATCCTCCATCGCTTTTGCCTCTGGTAAGGATAAGGAATATAGCCGACCCTTAGGTAATTTGGCATTAGGGAGGAGAGTAATGGCGCAGTCATATGGCCTACGCGGTGGTAACGTATCGGCCTCTTTCTTAGAAAAAACATTGGCAAATGAAGCATACTGTACAGGGAGCCCCGGGACTAATGGGGTGACCAAACGAATGGGGAGAAGCAGACAACTGGAAGCGCACTCTTTTGCCCACTGCAATAACTCCCCCGTTTGCCAGTCAAACCCAGGATTTTGTGTCCTAATCCAGGGTAGACCCAACACAAATGGGGCTGAAGGACAATGAAAACAAAAAAAGACAATTTTTCTGTGTGAGTAACCCAATTTTAACAACAAGTGGTACGGTGCGATTGGATATGGGACCCCATGACAACTGGTTGCCATCAAGACCATAGACCGAAATCCCAGAAGAGAGAGGAATGAGGGGAGTCTCATAATCTCCGGCCATCTGGAGATCCAGATGGCCACGCTATCCACCAAAGCCTGGCCCTCCCAGCTCCGTAGCTCAAAGTATAGTCTGATGGGTAATAATAGGGAGTTATTGGGAGAAGAAACAGATAGGCCTGACAGAATGTCTCCCTGCATACTCAGGCCTTGGTGTTTCCCTGGCGCTCAGGACAGACATTAAGCACATGTCCGATCGTCGCTGTGACTTCTCCTGGGGAGACAAACGAGTTACTCCGAGCTGCATAGGCTCAAGTCCTCAGGGACTAACATACTTGGTGCAGGTAGTGAACCCCGCTCCGAGCGTCGTTCCCACAGTCTATGCAGATGACCAGCTGCATGAGCTGAAACTGGCTACATAAGGCTGGATCATTCGAGCCAGTATCATTAGAGAAATGCCTAAATTCAGAACAGTAGGCTTCAGCCGTACGACGAACTTGTTTTAGGGACCGGAGATGGGCTTCAGCAGAAGCTGCTTTATCCGGGTCATCGTAAAGGATGCCCATTGCCTGTAAGAAGGCATCCACAGGGAGGGCTGGACTATCAGCCTTTAGCCTGAACGCCCATGTCTGTGGATCTCCCTGGAGGAGGGAAATGACTAACCCTACCCTTTGAGCCTCAGAAACGGAGGAGAATGGGCGTAAGCGAAAATAAAGCTTACAGCTCTCTTTGAAGTTAAAGAATTGGTTTCTTTCCCCTGTGAACTGGTCAGGAAGGTTAACCTTAGGTTCTTTAACCTGAGCGAGCATAGCGGGAACCGCTCTCCTGACCTCCTCTTGTGATTCTACCCTCAGGGTTAAGGTCTTGCAACTGCTGGGTCAGGAGATGGATATGGTCAGAGAGTACCTGAGCTGGATGCAATGCACTGGGATCGATAACCAAAAGAAAAAGGGAGAGACCCCACTAGACTCCTTTTCTTTTACTGAAAGGATTTTACTTTAGGCCGGTTTTAATGTTAGGGTTGGAGGGAGAGCCGCCAACCTGCCCCCTGATTCTGTTGCCCCCAGTCGAGGTCCGTGCATACGTGCTAGAACTAGGCTTTGCCTATAACAGCTGCGTTCGAAGGAGCTGGTTATGCCGGCTCCAACCCCAATGCCTCCAGGTCTTCACAGGAGACAACGTATCCATGGAAGCGGTTGGAGCGCAAGAGGATGACTAACTGACCCGAAAAATGGGCAGGCTGGAACCCCCCTTTGGGGACCCCATATGGATTAAACAATGCACAATGGTGGAATATAAACATCACAATGCACGGCAGCAGTGACCAAAAAAAAAATATAAGTGCAACAATGCACAACGGTGACCAATAAAGAAATATAAATGCAGCAATGCACAGGCTGAGACCAGTAAAGAAAGATAACAGGTTAATAGAGGACACTGCAAGGTGAACCCCTGACTTAGCCACGGTGCTCATGGTACGGCCGGGGGACCTTGTGTAAAAAGTGTCCCCCGGCTGTGGCATGACACTGCGGGCTGTTGGAGCCCGGTGCTGGTTTCAAAATACGGGGGACCCCCAGATTTTTTGTCCCCCGTATTTTTGGAACCAGGACGGTCCAAGAGTCCGGGGCTGGTTTCACAAATACGGGGGACCCCTACGCTTTTTTTCCCCTGTATTTTTGGAACCAGGTCCGGCTCAATGAGCCCGGGGCTGGTTATGTACAGGAGGGGGGACCTCACGCCATTTTTTTTTTAACTTTTACACATATTTAACCAAAGAACCATACACAGATCACAATGGCCCTTATTCTGGTTCGTGCGGTACGGCCCGCGTGCGGCCGTACCGCCGATGTTTTCCGTCTGCACATGCGCAGAGGTCAATCTGCGCATGTGCAGGCGAATTCGCCGCACATAACGTTAGTACGCCGCAAAGGGGGCGTATAGGGGCGTGAGGGGCTTCATGCCCTCATTTCCCTATGTATACGCCCCGCGTTTCATGGGCGTTCCCATGCAAACGCGGGGCGTACGCATGGTAATGAGGCCATGACGCAACTCATGGGGGCGGAAAGCTGACGTCGCCGGATGTCAGCTTTCAGCCCCCATACAAGCTACCACACGGACGATTGTCGGTGTGGTCTCAGCTTGCGGGAGCTGCCGCGGCGTGCGGACCTGCCTTCGATGGTCGACGACCATCGAATGCAGGGGGCAGCTCCCACCATGGTGGAGGCCGATCCGTCTTGTAGGCAGGGATTCGTCTGGTGCGGTCGGAGCCGCATATGCGGCTCGACCGCACCAACCAGAATAAGGGCCAATGATCTGTGCATGGTTCTGACAAAATCATCATGTTTCTGACCAAACCGCCAGTCAGGATCAGGTCTATTTTTTTTGGAACTTTAGACCATTTTTTTGGTGATTTCCAAATTCGCATCTCATTAAAAATGCGAATTGTATCTTTTTCAATGGGGAAAACATCTGGATGCGAATTCCGGAGTTAAAAAAAATCGCACTTTTAGAAAGTGCGATTTCGCGGCAAAAAGTGCGATTTATGCCGCAAATCGCCACCCATTAAAAAATCGATTTGGGAAAAAAATGAAAAAACGGCCGTTTTTTGCAATAAAAATCGCCAAAAACCCACCATCGATCTCTAATAAATGTCACCCATTTTGTCAGAAAGAGTGAACTAGAATAAGGACCTCAGTTCCTGCTGGAGCCTGCTGAAAAATAGCCCTGTATATATATATATATATATATATATATATATATATATATATATATAGAAGAAGAAGAGATAGATGTGCGCTCTGTAAATCAGTAAAAAGGCTTATACAAAGTTTAGTTCACTTTTCAAATTCAGATCACAGTTTTGTTCAAATAAGTAGCATCAGATCCAACTTCATGATGTGTGTAACTTCTCAGGATGCGAGAACCCTACGCGTTTCGTCCCTTTAGGACTTCATCAGGGGTATAATAAGGATCCAATCTGAATTATATCGTGAGAATTAATTCCGGTAATGAGGATAGATTTATGAAGGTTTACTGACCACGTTCAGATAAAATCTCTGTCCTGCAGAGATATGGGACTTCAAAAAAGTCCAATTTTCGCTGATAATAGTGAAACTGTCCTGTAGAAATATGGGACTTCAAAAAGTCCAATTTTCGCTGACAATAGAGAAACTGCTCTACCTCAGAAGTCACTCCCACGTATGTGTGGATAAAAAGCAAATAGTAGTGAACATCCAACTCCTGTGGGTAAGCAATCGACAAAAATTGCCAGGGGTTGAAGAAGGGAATTGCGGGCAGAGATGATGGGCCTACCCGGGGGGTTGGTGTCAGACTTGTGGATTTTAGGCAATGTGTATATGATGGGGCAAACAGGGAAGGGTACCGTGAGGAAGCTGTGATTATCTTTGGAGATCCAGTGGTGTGATAAGCCGAGACTCAGGAGTGCATCAACCCTGCGTTTGAATCCAGGAATGGGATTTTGGGAGACCTGGGTATAGGTTTGGGTGTCCGAGAGCTGGCGAAGTATCTCAGCGTTGTACTGTGTCCAATTCTGGATGACAACGGCACCACCCTTGTCTGCCGGCCGGATGACTATTTCTTTATTGCGTTTGAGGGCAGTCAGAGCTGTGCGTTCAGTGGCTGTGAGGTTCTGATAAGATGGTTTCTTTTGAGTGTTCTGGATGTCAATCTCGATCATCCTGGTAAAGGTCTTGATTGATGGATTAGCGGAGACCGGGTCAAAAGAGGAAGGTGGTTTGAGTTTAGTAGTAGGTGGTGTGGGGGTGGTGGTCATCGTGGTGTCGTTGCTGAAGTGCTCTTGCAGCCTCAGTTGACGTCACTGCTTGCCCTTTTCCCTGATATGTACCCTGTCAGGCGCCACTGGCGCCATGCCCTGGAACGCACACTACAGTGTGTTGCGTTCCAATGAGACCTAGATGTCACCGTTACACCACCTATCTATGCAGTGATGCCCTGGAACGCACACTTCCGGGTGTTGCGTTCCAATAGGGCAATGACGTCACTACCGCGCGGGTTCATGTCCACACAGCAATGCCTGGACCTCACCTAGGCGCTGACGCCTGATTTAATATCAGGGCACGCAGCACCTAACATGCCCACCTACACCTCCTCACCTGCGATGCGCTACACGCATCACAGGCATCGGCGCATCTCCAGTTGTTAGGTGGAACGCACGCTATGCGATGCGTTCCAACCAGCGGAAGCGCTACTTCCGGCTTCCGGTCCCAGCGTGCGGTTCACCCTGCTGTCCAGTCCAACTCCCTTCCTGGTAACGTCACACAGGAAGTGACGTCACCAGCGTCTCTAGCGGGACCCAGCGCAGCTCATTTCCGTTCTGGGGCTATTTAAACCATGCCAGCACCTCTCTGTGTTCACCACCACTGCTCCATGCTGGTTTGCATGCAGCTCTTATATGGCTTGGCTGTACTTCTATATCCCACCTGAAACGTAAGTTTACTTGTATATGATGTTTATATTATGTCACATCCCTTATGAGTACTTAAACGTGTGAAGGCTTTGTTTGCTGTTTACATTGTTCTTTGTGCTCTATTAGGCTCCTTGATAAAGGTCCATTATTGACGGACCGAAACGTCGGAGTTTGGTGATGTGTGTAACTTCTTTGACCTGCTGGCTCATTTGAAGAAATAAACTTTATTTTGATTTTTACCAAAAATCTGAGTTATTTTTGGATAAAGTGGCGAGTGCCTGTGTCTCTGTCTCAGAGAAACCACTTTCTATATATATATATATATATATATATATATATATATATATATATATATATATATATATATATATATATATTGCTAATATGCCACTTTCATGTTGCCGCCTAAGCCCCGCCCACCCATGGAAACAGGAGTCTCCTAGTAGGAGAAAAAATGGATAGTTCACAAATAGAACCTGCCCTGCTGAGAGAAGGGACCTGGCAGAGGCAGGTGCAGGCAGGTAATGGACACCAGCTGGGACAATGGCAATGCACTACTTGGTTATTATTACATCCATGAGACCGTGAAGCCCCGCCCACCCACGGACCGTGAAGCCCCGCCCACCCACGGACCATGAAGCCCCGCCCACCCATGGACTCATGGAGTGTCATATGGCAGCCTTGGCACTTGTGCAAAGACAATGCCTGGCTGAGGAAGACAGGGCAGCTGAGCTGTCACCAACTGTGAGGTGATGTCTGCATGCATCGCACAGGTCAGTAATCTGGGCTCTAGACAAATTTCCCTTGCCCTCCTCCATCAATTTCACCATAGCCTCACATGCCCAGCAGTGGCCCATAGCTGCACACACACACACTGCCCGCATAGTCGCAAACTGCCCCATAGCCCATACACACACACACACTGTCCCCATAGCCACACACACACTGCCCCCATAGCCGCACACTGCCCCATAGCCACGTATACACACACACTGTCCCCATAGCCACACATGCACACTGCCCATATCCACACACACACACACACACACACACTGCCCACATCCACACACACACACACTGCCCCCATAGCCGCACACGCACGCTGCCCCCATAGCCGCACACGCACGCTGCCCCCATAGCCGCACACGCACGCTGCCCCATAGCCGCACACGCACCCTGCCCCCATAGCCGCACACGCACCCTGCCCCCATAGCCGCACACGCACCCTGACCCCATTGCCGCACACGCACCCTGCCCCCATAGCCGCACACGCACCCTGCCCCCATAGCCGCACACGCACCCTGCCCCCATAGCCGCACGCGCACACTGCCCCCATAGCCACACACGCACCCTGCCCCCATAGCCGCACACGCACCCTGCCCCCATAGCCGCACACGCACCCTGCCCCCATAGCCGCACACGCACCCTGCCCCCATAGCGCCCCCATAGCCGCACGCGCACACGGCCCCCATAGCCGCACGCGCACACTGCCCCCATAGCCGCACACGCACATTGCTCCATAGTTGCACACACGCTGCCCCATAGCTGCACACGTACACTGCCCCCATAGCTGCACACACACACTGCCCCCATAGCTGCACACGCACACTGCCCCCATAGTGGCACACGCACTCTACCCCCATAGCCCAACACTTCCCCGATAGTCGCACACACACACACTGCGCCATAGCCACATACACTCACACTGCCACCATAGTCGCACACTGCCCCATAGTCGCACACGCACAATGCCACATACACTCACACTGCCCCCATAGCTGCACATGCACATTGCCCCATAGTCGCACACGCAGTCCCATAGCCACGCACTGCCCCCTTAGTAGCACAAGCACACTGCCCCCATAGTTGCACACGCACTCTGCCCCTATAGCCGCACACCCACACTGCCCACATAGCCGCACATGCACATTGCCCCATAGTTGCACACACACTGCCCCCATAGCTGCACACGCACACTGCCCCCATAGCTGCACACACACTCTACCCCCATAGCCCCACACTTCCCCGATAGTCACACACTCACACTGCCACCATAGTCGCACACTGCCCCCATAGTCGCACACGCACAATGCCACATACACTCACACTGCCCCCATAGCTGCACATGCACATTGCCCCATAGTCGCACACTCTGCCCCATAGCCCCACACTGCCCCCATAGTTGCACACTCACACTGCCCCATAGCCACATACACACACATTGCCTCCATAGCTACACACGCACCCTGCCTCCATAGCCACACACGCACCCTGCCTCCATAGCCACACACGCACCCTGCCTCCATAGCCGCACACTGCCTCCATAGCCGCACACTGCCCCCATAGCCGCACACGCACACTGCCCCCATAGCCGCACACGCACACTGCCCCCATAGCCGCACACGCACACTGCCCTCATAGCTGCACACGCACACTGCCCCCATAGCTGCACACTGCCCCCATAGCTGCACATCCACACTGCCCCCATAGCTGCACATCAACACTGCCCCCATAGCTGCACATCCACACTGCCCCCATAGCTGCACATGCACATTGACCCATAGTCGCACACATGCTGCCCCATAACCCCACACTGCCCCCATAGTTGCACACGCACACTGCCCCATAGCCACATACACACACACTGCTCCATAGCCGCACACGCACACTGCCCCATAGCCGCACACGCACACTGCCCCCATAGCTGCACATGCACATTGCCCCATAGTCGCACACATGCTGCCCCATAGCCCCACACTGCCCCCATAGTTGCACACACACACTGCCCCATAGCCACATACACACACTGCCCCCATAGCCGCACATTGCCCCCATAGTCGCACACACACACTGTCCCCATAGCCACACGCAAACTGCCACATACACGCACACACACACACACTGCCCCCATAGCTGCACACACACACACACACTGTCCCCATAGCCACACGCACACACACACTGCCCCCATAGCCGCACACGCACACTGCCCCATAGCCACATACACGCACACTGCCCCCATAGTCGCACACGCACACTGCCCCCATAGTCGCACACGCACACTGCCCCCTTAGTCACACACACACACTGCTCAATGGCCATACACGCACACTGTCCCCATAGCCACATACACACACACACACACTGTCCCCATAGCCGCACACGCACACTGCGTCCATAGCCGCACACGCACACTGCCTCCATAGCCGCACACACACTCTGTCCCCATAGCCACACACGCACACACTGCCCCCATAGCCGCACACGCACACACTGCCCACATAGCCGCAAACCCACACTGCCCACATAGCCGCACATGTACATTGCCCCATAGCCGCACATGCACATTGCCCCAAAGCTGCACACGCACACTGCCCCCATAGCTGCACACGCACACTGCCCCCATAGCTGAACATCCACTCTACCCCATAGCCCCACACTTCCCCCATAGTCGCACACATACACTGCGCCATAGCCTCATACACTCACACTGCCCCCATAGTCGCACACGCACAATGCCACATACACTCACGCTGCCCCCATAGCTGCACATAAACATTGCCCCATAGTCGCACCCGCACACTGCCCCATAGCCACATACACACACATTGCCTCCATAGCCACACACTCACCCTGCCTCCATAGCCACACACGCACCCTGCCTCCATAGCCGCACACTGCCTCCATAGCCGCACACTGCCCCCATAGCCGCACACGCACACTGCCCCCATAGCCACATACACGCACACTGCCCCATAGCCACATACCGGGACATATCTGGCACTGTGCGGGGGCATATCTGGCACTGTGGGGGTATATTGCACACTGGGGGCATATCTGCCACTGTGCGGGGGCATATCTGGCACTGTGGGGGGGCATGTCTGGCACTGTGGGGGGGCATGTCTGGCACTGTGGGGGGCATATCACACAATGGGGGCATATCTGGCACTGTGGGGGGGCATATCTGGCACTGTGAGGGGCATATCTGGCACTGTGGGGGGCATATTGCACACTGGGTGCAAACCTGGCACTGTGGGGTGCATACCTAGCACTATCGAGGGCATATCTGGCACTGGGGGCATATCTGGCACTGGGTGCATATCTGGTAC
Source organism: Crinia signifera (assembly GCF_055691185.1). Lineage (NCBI taxonomy): Eukaryota > Metazoa > Chordata > Amphibia > Anura > Myobatrachidae > Crinia > Crinia signifera. The sequence continues at coordinate 233,989,208 of NC_139218.1, read as the reverse complement.
TGTCTGGCACTGTGGGGGCATATGGCTGGCACTGGGGGCATATCTGGCACTGTGGGGGCATATCTGGTACTGTCTGGCACTGTGTGGGCATATGTGTGGCACTGTGGGGGCATACCTAGCACTGCGGGGGCATATCTGGCATATCTTCATTGTCTCTACTCCTTCACAGGACATGTGTCAGCCTGCTCTGTGCCGTTCCAGTCCTGATGCTGACTGCTGGAGGGGAGCAGAAGAGGAGAACCATGCGGTACCAGCAGCAGATGGTTAGGAAGCTCAGGAGAGTGCACTGTGGAGTGGAGGAGGGGGAAGAAGGCTGTGTGGAACCTGGAACCAGAGGTCCGGACAGGATGAATGAAGAGTTGCAGAGAGGTGAATCATTCAGTGTCCCCCAAAAAAGCAGCCTCCTTTGAAGCACAGTGGGCCAGCTACTACATACACCCGGCAGCCTAACACCATACCTCCCCACCTCCCCAAACCTGCCATTAAGAGGGACACCTCGCGCGCCCGGCCGTATCCCAACTGACCCCAGCACCACCACCACAGGACACTGTGGGACAATTGGAAGGTATGCTAACATTAGCCCCCAGCCTAACTCTAACTATATACCCCCCTCCCCCACGGCGTAACTATAACTATACATAACACCCCCCACCAGCCTAACACTAACTATACACCCCTGTCCCCGGGATGCAGTTAAAATCCCGGCGGTCGGGATCCCGGCGTTCAGAATCCCAATGCCGGAATCCCGACCGCCGAAATCCCGACACTTTCTCCCTCCGTGGGTGTCCACGACACCCCTGGAGGGAGAATAAATTAGCGTGCCGAGCGTAGCAAGGCACCGGGCCCGCTGCGTGGCGAGCGCAGTGAGCCCGCAAGGGGGGGGGGCGATCCACGTCCCCCCCTTGTCGGGATTTCGGCGGTCGGGATTCCGGCGTTGGGATTTTGAACGCCAGGATCCCGACCGCCGGGATTTAATACTGAATCTCTGTCCCCTGCAGCCTAACACTAACTATACATCCCACCCCCCACCAGCCTATAACCCTAACCATATACACCCCCCACAGCCTATAACCCTAACCATATACACCCCCCACAGCCTATAACCCTAACCATATAACCCCCCACAGCCTATAACCCTAACCATACACACACGGGTGCCGGACGGGGTCAGTCATTAACCCGACGTCGGGATCCCGACTGTTAAAACACAGACGACCGGGTTCCCAACGGCCGTCTGCTATTTTCCCTCGTGGGGGTGGCGAGCGCAGCGAGCCCGCAAGGGGCTTTGTTGTGCTGGCCATGCTGTCTGAGACCAGGCAGTCGGGATCCCGACTGTCGGTGAATCATACCACACCCTACATACAAACCCAGCAGCCTATAACCCTAACCATAAACACCCCCCTCAGCCTATAACCCTAACCATATACACCCCCCGCAGTCTATAACCCTAACCATACACGTACACCCCACAGCCTATAACCCTAACCATACACACACACACCCCTCTGCCTATAACCCTAACACACACACCCCGCAGCCTATAACCCTAACCATACACACACCCCGCAGCCTATAACCCTAACCATACACACACACCCCTCTGCCTATAACCCTAACACACACACCCCACAGCCTATAACCCTAACCATACACACACCACGCAGCCTATAACCCTAACCCTACACACCCCGCAGTCTATAACCCTAACCATATACACCCCCTGCAGCCTATAACCCTAACCATACATAACCCCCTCAGCCTATAACCCTAACCATATACACCCCCCGCAGCCTATAACCCTAACCATCACACCTCCTTCAGCCTATAACCCTAACCATACACGTACACCCCACAGCCTATAACCCTAACCATACACGTACACCCCACAGCCTATAACCCTAACCATACACACACACCCCTCTGCCTATAACCCTAACCATACACGTACACCCCGCAGCCTATAACCCTAACCATATACACCCCACAGCCTATAACCCTAACCATACACACCCCACAGCCTATAACCCTAACCATACACACCCCACAGCCTATAACCCTAACCATACACATACACCCCGCAGCCTATAACCCTAACCATATACACCCCGCACAGTCTATAACCCTAACCATACACACCCCCCACAGTCTATAACCCTAACCATACACACACCCCCCGCAGCCTATAACCCTAACCATACACACACACACATCCTGCAGCCTATAACCCTAACCATACACACACACATACACCCCTCAGCCTATAACCCTAACCATACACACACACACACACATCCCACAGGCTATAACCCTAACCACACACACACACATCCCGCAGCCTATAACCCTAACCATACACACACCCTGCAGCCTATAACCCTAACCATACACACACCCTGCAGCCTATTACCCTAACCATGCACACCCCCCGCAACCTTTAAACCTAACCATATTCACCCCCCGCAGCCTATAACCTTAACCATGCACACCCCCCGCAGCCTATAACCCTAACCATATACACCCCACAGCTTATAACCCTAACCATACACATCCCGCAGCCTATAACCCTAACCATACATACACCCAGCTCTTTTCCGACGGCTCCATCACCATCATGCCTGAGCTTCAAGTGAGGTCTGCTGCTCCTATGTTCATTTCTTTTAATTAATTGGGACGCCAGCACCTTAAGTTACATTGTTTTACCATTAATTACATGTGATTTATGTATATTTTTGTATATGACTTTATTATGTGTCTATAAAATATTTTTGATATTTCAGTTGCGCAGCCTATAACCCTAACCCTAACCCTACACACCCCACAGTCTATAACCCTAACCATATACACCCCCTGCAGCCTATAACCCTAACCATACATACCCCCCTCAGCCTATAACCCTAACCATATACACCCCCCGCAGCCTATAACCCTAACCATCACACCTCCTTCAGCCTATAACCCTAACCATACACGTACACCCCACAGCCTATAACCCTAACCATACACGTACACCCCACAGCCTATAACCCTAACCATACACACACACCCCTCTGCCTATAACCCTAACCATACACGTACACCCCGCAGCCTATAACCCTAACCATATACACCCCACAGCCTATAACCCTAACCATACACACCCCACAGCCTATAACCCTAACCATACACACCCCACAGCCTATAACCCTAACCATACACATACACCCCGCAGCCTATAACCCTAACCATATACACCCCGCACAGTCTATAACCCTAACCATACACACCCCCCACAGTCTATAACCCTAACCATACACACACCCCCCGCAGCCTATAACCCTAACCATACACACACACACATCCTGCAGTCTATAACCCTAACCATACACACCCCCCACAGTCTATAACCCTAACCATACACACACCCCCCGCAGCCTATAACCCTAACCATACACATACACACATCCTGCAGCCTATAACCCTAACCATACACACACACACACACCCCTCAGCCTATAACCCTAACCATACACACACACACACGCATCCCGCACGCTGCCCCATAGCCGCACACGCACCCTGCCCCCATAGCCGCACACGCACCCTGCCCCCATAGCCGCACACGCACCCTGACCCCATTGCCGCACACGCACCCTGCCCCCATAGCCGCACACGCACCCTGCCCCCATAGCCGCACACGCACCCTGCCCCCATAGCCGCACGCGCACACTGCCCCCATAGCCACACACGCACCCTGCCCCCATAGCCGCACACGCACCCTGCCCCCATAGCCGCACACGCACCCTGCCCCCATAGCCGCACACGCACCCTGCCCCCATAGCCGCACGCGCACACGGCCCCCATAGCCGCACGCGCACACTGCCCCCATAGCCGCACACGCACATTGCTCCATAGTTGCACACACGCTGCCCCATAGCTGCCCACGTACACTGCCCCCATAGCTGCACACACACACTGCCCCCATAGCTGCACACGCACACTGCCCCCATAGTGGCACACGCACTCTACCCCCATAGCCCAACACTTCCCCGATAGTCGCACACACACACACTGCGCCATAGCCACATACACTCACACTGCCACCATAGTCGCACACTGCCCCATAGTCGCACACGCACAATGCCACATACACTCACACTGCCCCCATAGCTGCACATGCACATTGCCCCATAGTCGCACACGCAGTCCCATAGCCACGCACTGCCCCCTTAGTAGCACAAGCACACTGCCCCCATAGTTGCACACGCACTCTGCCCCTATAGCCGCACACCCACACTGCCCACATAGCCGCACATGCACATTGCCCCATAGTTGCACACACACTGCCCCCATAGCTGCACACGCACACTGCCCCCATAGCTGCACACACACTCTACCCCCATAGCCCCACACTTCCCCGATAGTCACACACTCACACTGCCACCATAGTCGCACACTGCCCCCATAGTCGCACACGCACAATGCCACATACACTCACACTGCCCCCATAGCTGCACATGCACATTGCCCCATAGTCGCACACTCTGCCCCATAGCCCCACACTGCCCCCATAGTTGCACACTCACACTGCCCCATAGCCACATACACACACATTGCCTCCATAGCTACACACGCACCCTGCCTCCATAGCCACACACGCACCCTGCCTCCATAGCCACACACGCACCCTGCCTCCATAGCCGCACACTGCCTCCATAGCCGCACACTGCCCCCATAGCCGCACACGCACACTGCCCCCATAGCCGCACACGCACACTGCCCCCATAGCCGCACACGCACACTGCCCTCATAGCTGCACACGCACACTGCTCCCATAGCTGCACACTGCCCCCATAGCTGCACATCCACACTGGATGTCCACTCTACCCCATAGCCCCACACTTCCCCCATAGTCGCACACATACACTGCGCCATAGCCTCATACACTCACACTGCCCCCATAGTCGCACACGCACAATGCCACATACACTCACGCTGCCCCCATAGCTGCACATAAACATTGCCCCATAGTCGCACCCGCACACTGCCCCATAGCCACATACACACACATTGCCTCCATAGCCACACACTCACCCTGCCTCCATAGCCACACACGCACCCTGCCTCCATAGCCGCACACTGCCTCCATAGCCGCACACTGCCCCCATAGCCGCACACGCACACTGCCCCCATAGCCACATACACGCACACTGCCCCATAGCCACATACCGGGACATATCTGGCACTGTGCGGGGGCATATCTGGCACTGTGGGGGTATATTGCACACTGGGGGCATATCTGCCACTGTGCGGGGGCATATCTGGCACTGTGGGGGGGCATGTCTGGCACTGTGGGGGGGCATCTCTGGCACTGTGGGGGGCATATCACACAATGGGGGCATATCTGGCACTGTGGGGGGGCATATCTGGCACTGTGAGGGGCATATCTGGCACTGTGGGGGGCATATTGCACACTGGGTGCAAACCTGGCACTGTGGGGTGCATACCTAGCACTATCGAGGGCATATCTGGCACTGGGGGCATATCTGGCACTGGGTGCATATCTGGTACTGTCTGGCACTGTGGGGGCATATGGCTGGCACTGGGGGCATATCTGGCACTGTGGGGGCATATCTGGTACTGTCTGGCACTGTGTGGGCATATGTGTGGCACTGTGGGGGCATACCTAGCACTGCGGGGGCATATCTGGCATATCTTCATTGTCTCTACTCCTTCACAGGACATGTGTCAGCCTGCTCTGTGCCGTTCCAGTCCTGATGCTGGCTGCTGGAGGGGAGCAGAAGAGGAGAACCATGCGGTACCAGCAGCAGATGGTTAGGAAGCTCAGGAGAGTGCACTGTGGAGTGGAGGAGGGGGAAGAAGGCTGTGTGGAACCTGGAACCAGAGGTCCGGACAGGATGAATGAAGAGTTGCAGAGAGGTGAATCATTCAGTGTCCCCCAAAAAAGCAGCCTCCTTTGAAGCACAGTGGGCCAGCTACTACATACACCCGGCAGCCTAACACCATACCTCCCCACCTCCCCAAACCTGCCATTAAGAGGGACACCTCGCGCACCCGGCCGTATCCCAACTGACCCCAGCACCACCACCACAGGACACTGTGGGACAATTGGAAGGTATGCTAACATTAGCCCCCAGCCTAACTCTAACTATATACCCCCCTCCCCCACGGCGTAACTATAACTATACATAACACCCCCCACCAGCCTAACACTAACTATACACCCCTGTCCCCGGGATGCAGTTAAAATCCCGGCGGTCGGGATCCTGGCGTTCAGAATCCCAATGCCGGAATCCCGACCGCCGAAATCCCGACACTTTCTCCCTCCGTGGGTGTCCACGACACCCCTGGAGGGAGAATAAATTAGCGTGCCGAGCGCAGCGAGGCACCGGGCCCGCTGCGTGGCAAGCGCAGTGAGCCCGCAAGGGGGGGGGCGATCCACGTCCCCCCCTTGTCGGGATTTCGGCGGTCGGGATTCCGGCGTTGGGATTTTGAACGCCAGGATCCCGACCGCCGGGATTTAATACTGAATCTCTGTCCCCTGCAGCCTAACACTAACTATACATCCCACCCCCCACCAGCCTATAACCCTAACCATATACACCCCCCACAGCCTATAACCCTAACCATATACACCCCCCACAGCCTATAACCCTAACCATATACACCCCCCACAGCCTATAACCCTAACCATACACACACGGGTGCCGGACGGGGTCAGTCATTAACCCGAAGTCGGGATCCCGACTGTTAAAACACAGACGACCGGGTTCCCAACGGCCGTCTGCTATTTTCCCTCGTGGGGGTGGCGAGCGCAGCGAGCCCGCAAGGGGCTTTGTTGTGCTGGCCATGCTGTCTGAGACCAGGCAGTCGGGATCCCGACTGTCGGTGAATCATACCACACCCTACATACAAACCCAGCAGCCTATAACCCTAACCATAAACACCCCCCTCAGCCTATAACCCTAACCATATACACCCCCCGCAGTCTATAACCCTAACCATACATGTACACCCCACAGCCTATAACCCTAACCATACACACACACACCCCTCTGCCTATAACCCTAACACACACACCCCGCAGCCTATAACCCTAACCATACACACACCCCGCAGCCTATAACCCTAACCATACACACACAACCCTCTGCCTATAACCCTAACACACACACCCCACAGCCTATAACCCTAACCATACACACACCACGCAGCCTATAACCCTAACCCTACACACCCCGCAGTCTATAACCCTAACCATATACACCCCCTGCAGCCTATAACCCTAACCATACATACCCCCCTCAGCCTATAACCCTAACCATATACACCCCCCGCAGCCTATAACCCTAACCATCACACCTCCTTCAGCCTATAACCCTAACCATACACGTACACCCCACAGCCTATAACCCTAACCATACACGTACACCCCACAGCCTATAACCCTAACCATACACACACACCCCTCTGCCTATAACCCTAACCATACACGTACACCCCGCAGCCTATAACCCTAACCATATACACCCCACAGCCTATAACCCTAACCATACACACCCCACAGCCTATAACCCTAACCATACACACCCCACAGCCTATAACCCTAACCATACACATACACCCCGCAGCCTATAACCCTAACCATATACACCCCGCACAGTCTATAACCCTAACCATACACACCCCCCACAGTCTATAACCCTAACCATACACACACCCCCCGCAGCCTATAACCCTAACCATACACACACACACATCCTGCAGCCTATAACCCTAACCATACACACACACACACACCCCTCAGCCTATAACCCTAACCATACACACACACACACACATCCCACAGGCTATAACCCTAACCACACACACACACATCCCGCAGCCTATAACCCTAACCATACACACACCCTGCAGCCTATAACCCTAACCATACACACACCCTGCAGCCTATTACCCTAACCATGCACACCCCCCGCAACCTTTAAACCTAACCATATACACCCCCCGCAGCCTATAACCTTAACCATGCACACCCCCCGCAGCCTATAACCCTAACCATATACACCCCACAGCTTATAACCCTAACCATACACATCCCGCAGCCTATAACCCTAACCATACATACACCCAGCTCTTTTCCGACGGCTCCATCACCATCATGCCTGAGCTTCAAGTGAGGTCTGCTGCTCCTATGTTCATTTCTTTTAATTAATTGGGACGCCAGCACCTTAAGTTACATTGTTTTACCATTAATTACATGTGATTTATGTATATTTTTGTATATGACTTTATTATGTGTCTATAAAATATTTTTGATATTTCAGTTGCGCAGCCTATAACCCTAACCCTAACCCTACACACCCCACAGTCTATAACCCTAACCATATACACCCCCTGCAGCCTATAACCCTAACCATACATACCCCCCTCAGCCTATAACCCTAACCATATACACCCCCCGCAGCCTATAACCCTAACCATCACACCTCCTTCAGCCTATAACCCTAACCATACACGTACACCCCACAGCCTATAACCCTAACCATACACGTACACCCCACAGCCTATAACCCTAACCATACACACACACCCCTCTGCCTATAACCCTAACCATACACGTACACCCCGCAGCCTATAACCCTAACCATATACACCCCACAGCCTATAACCCTAACCATACACACCCCACAGCCTATAACCCTAACCATACACACCCCACAGCCTATAACCCTAACCATACACATACACCCCGCAGCCTATAACCCTAACCATATACACCCCGCACAGTCTATAACCCTAACCATACACACCCCCCACAGTCTATAACCCTAACCATACACACACCCCCCGCAGCCTATAACCCTAACCATACACACACACACATCCTGCAGTCTATAACCCTAACCATACACACCCCCCACAGTCTATAACCCTAACCATACACACACCCCCCGCAGCCTATAACCCTAACCATACACATACACACATCCTGCAGCCTATAACCCTAACCATACACACACACACACACCCCTCAGCCTATAACCCTAACCATACACACACACACACGCATCCCGCAGCCTATAACCCTAACCATACACACACACACCCTGCAGCCTATAACCCTAACCATACACACACACCCCGCAGCCTATAACCCTAACTATACACACACACACATCCCACAGGCTATAACCCTAACCACACACACACATCCCGCAGCCTATAACCCTAACCATACACACACCCTGCAGCCTATAACCCTAACCATACACACACCCTGCAGCCTATTACCCTAACCATGCACACCCCCCGCAACCTTTAAACCTAACCATGCACACCCCCCGCAGCCTATAACCTTAACCATGCACACCCCCCGCAGCCTATAACCCTAACCATATACACCCCACAGCTTATAACCCTAACCATACACATCCCGCAGCATATAACCCTAACCATACATACACCCATCTCTTTTCCGACGGCTCCATCACCATCATGCCTGAGCTTCAAGTGAGGTCTGCTGCTCCTATGTTCATTTCTTTTAATTAATTGGGATGCCAGCACCTTAAGTTACATTGTTTTACCATTAATTACATGTGATTTATGTATATTTTTGTATATGACTTTATTATGTGTCTATAAAATATTTTTGATATTTCAGTTGAACTGAGTCTTGTGCCATCATTGAAAAGGGGGACCTATATTACATTTAATTTTTAACTTTAATCAAAGGTATAATTGCTAATGCTGTGTTTTAGTCCCATTGTTTTCTTTTATTTCTTACAAGCTGGTTTGCTTGTTGTCATATGCGGCTTTCCATGGCTATTAATTTTTTTATTCAATATAGCACCAGAGGTATGGTGTGATTCGCTACCTCCCTCCCTTTTTTTTAGACTAAAATAGGTCACATTTCTTTCATTAGAATTTGATCGTACCCTAAAAACTAATTTGATCGTTGTACAAAGCCAAAATGGCCCCGGGAGGGCTGCTGGGCATGCACAGTCGTGTGTAGCTCCTCCCACGGTCCTTTGCAGGGAGGACCATGGGAGGAGGCACATGCGTAGAGAGCGCACCACTGCCATGCCAGAAGGAGGAGGCCTGGCTCCTGCTCAGCATCTGCGGATACCGGGGAGCGGCTGCCTGAAATTCTCTGATGGAGGGGAAACATCAAGTCAGACAGAAGGAACAGATTGTTCGTCATCCCCGGGAGGAACACTCAGCCTGGTGGAGTTCCATGACCTGGTAGGATCAGCGCGTCATGTATAGGTAGGCATCATTGACTCTGGCACCTGTATCTCAACCCTGTACACAGACACACACACACACCCATAGCCTATCCATACATTCATACATATGCGCGCACACACACACATATATATGTAGCCTAACCCTTCCCACACATACCAACTAACACACCTGCAGCTGATCCATGACCTGGTAGGGTCAGCGTGTCATGTATATCTATATAACACAGTTGCCAAACACACACACACATAGCCTATCCATATATATACGCACACACATGTAGCCTAACCCTGTCCATACACACCCCCATAGCCTAACCCTATCCCCACACACACATAGCCTAACAGTATCCATACACACATAGCCTTACACCATCCACACACACATGTAGCCTACCCTATCTGCACACACACCCATCCGCACACTCTATACATACACACACACACACCTGCAGCCTAACCCTATCAATTCAAACACCCATAGCTTAACCCTGTCCATACACACACAAACACACACACACACACACTGGCAGCCTAACCCTATCCATACATTTGTAATTTGTTCTATGCCCCAGGCAAGGGGCATGGTCTCATTAAAATGGGCATGGCCTCACCGGAGAAGACTACCTTACACCCCAGTTTTTGGCCCTGCACTTACAGACCTTTGCCACCACAGGAAGAACATTTTTTCACCATATGCCCCACACTGCAATGCCCGTGATACATTATGCCCTACAGTATAGCTTCTACACACTGGCATGTATTCAATGCTCCTATGTCGCCGTAAATAACGGTGAGTGTGCATGTTTTTTGGAGAGTGGTGAACTTTTCTCTCCTATTTTGTGCTTCCCTGTATTCAGCTCTGTTGCTTCTCCAAAAATATTTTGCGAAGCTAACTCAGTTCACCCTGCACTTCTCCCCATTTCTGTTCAATGGGGATTTTAGTGTCTCTCTCCAAAAGTGTATTCAATGCACAAATTGCGAGTCCTGCTGGTTTCTTTTTTTAGAGCAGTTCTCCATTTTTCCCTCGGCATCTTTTTTAGGTGAACTGTAAGGTTATCTTTCTTAAAGTTGTTATTTTTTTTGTTTTTTATGGCTTATAAATTAAAAAAAATGTACTCTAATGTATTTATTGCAAGTGCCATAATGCTGTACTTCTATATTAATTTATTTGGAATTAATAAGTTATTTTAATGGTAACCAATAAGAAATCATTTTGGAATGCTCCTAGTAATTTCCCATGCTTCCTCTCTTCTTCCTCACCTAACCCCCAAACAGGCTTTTAAACACACTAACAATTATAAAATAAATTAAATAAAAACACAGGGCAAAGAAACAATGCCAAAAGCACAACACAAGGATAAAGGCCAAACAGAACAAAATACAACCGTCTGCACAAACCCAATTAAAATAGTCACACAGCCATTTGTTGTAAAATAAATACTGAACAAAACATTTACCTTTCTAAACCTTTGTAAAAAAATACAAGTCCACAAATGTGAGGAACACGCTGCTGAGAATATCCCAGTCTGACCAGCTCACGTGGAGAGCAGGAGATAACAGATGTCTCCAGTTACAGCTCTCCCATTTGAACTCGCATAATTATGCTAAGTTCGCAAAAGGGGCCGGTGAGCTGGCCACACGTTGAATACTGAGGAAGTCAGAAATGAGGAGATAAGAAAAAGTGGTGAGCACTTCAGCGAGATCACAGGGACACAGAACAGTGAGCGGTGAGCCAGACTCTCAAAAAACCTTAGGTTTCATGGGATGGGTGTCCTCATTGCGATGGCTTTCATGCTCTGGGATGGGTGTCATACTCATTGTCAGGGGTTTGTAATGCTTGTAGCCAGTGGTAATGCTCGTTGACAAGGGTGTGTTATTGTTTTTTAAACATTTATAAAAATCCAATCTTTATTCTTACAGTGAAATTTTACATTTCTGAATAAAAAAAAAAAAAAATGAAAAAAAAGCTATGAAATTCCATAGACAAAAAACCTTACGGTTTCACATGTCCCATTAAGGCTTCTTACACATGATCTGGCATTTCTGAAACCTGTTGTAACTCTTCCACTCAAACGCCAAAAAGCAATGAAATTACGATCATTAAGGCTGACGCCTTAATGGACGTGTTCCTTGCGCAATACAGATATGGTACGCCATCACAGCCTGTGGGTAAGTGCAGATTCAGCACTCTCACAGAGTGAGATTGCTGTCACTCACACAATGGTGGAGCTGCTAATTCACAGATTTGTGTACTCATTGGAATACACACATGCAGTCTATGCAACTGAAGGTCTGAGCAGTTATGTGGCGCACTCAGCCTAATAAGTACCTGCAATCATCTAAAACTGTCTAGCCCACTGAGTTACTATAGTGTTCATTCTAGCACCCGCCATCTTTGAAAACCCATGCAGTTCCGCTTCCCTGCCTGGGGTGTATCTGTCTGCTGTAGTGCTTCCAGCACAGTGTGATCTGTATATCAGCACTGCAAACCAGACCTGTGCTAGAAACACTACAGCAAACAGCAACACCCCAGACAGGGTAGAGGAACTGCATGGGTTTTCAAAGATGGCGAGTGCTAGAATAAACACTATTACTAGAACTATCCCACTGAGGGTCCAACATCTTTCACACTCACTACATATATCCATTTCATTTAGTATTCACATACAGTTACCAGAAACATCTTTCATAATTGCAAAAACTAGAATACTCCCAACTACTATGCATCTACACTTTCTTCTCCTATACGCCTTCAGGCTGCTCTGTCTTCCCTGATACCTACTGCTGTGTGTATTCCCTCATCTGCACCAATGTGTCTTTTCCCATCTGCCCTGCCCTGTCTTTCCACACAGATGCCACTGTTTCCTTCTATCTGTGCCACTGGCTTCCCCTCTATTAGTTTTTTTTTACTTTAATATTCTTTATTACGTTTATATTTTAAACAGATTCACATACAAAGAAGAAACAAACAAACATAGCAGATGCCATTATTGCATAGTAACAATACTACATACTTTTAAAAAAAAAGAGTTACATACAGTACATTAATTCATAATCCTGTGTGTCTTCACCTAGCTCGCTCCTTATACGCTGTCAATTCCTACGCTAATCACGAGACCATTCGGCAGGCGTGTTCTTATAAACGTTCACCCTATAGATATCGTTAACTATTCCCGCTGGCGAGAGTGCCGGAGTGCACGCTATTCCTATAATTCCTTTAGGGATGGGGGGGAGGGAATTTCTTTATAAATTTATCTTATCTATTGCTCATAGTTTTGTGTCAATGAGAGGAAAAAAAAAAAAATTATTATTTTAAAACTTACTTACAAAGTAGCTACATTTATCTCTTAGTAGTTTCTAATTTATTTGTGCTCTTAAAGTGCTTGTGCATGCATAGAGAGGAAAAAAAAACAATATATAAATATATATATATATATATATATATACGTATCTATAACCATGTATACCCTCTTCCCTCTTTCCCTTCTCAGTTTATCTCCAATTAGCCACCTACTGCTCTATACCTTATAACAGTGAACGGTTATTAGTTTTTTTGTCGTGTTTATATCGTGCTTATATAGTGAGTATTTTTATCTTTTGATAATTTCTAATATATTTGTGCACTTTATACTACTTATATATATATATATATCGGTATTGGTGCCATATACCGTATATACTCGAGTATAAGTCGACTCGAATATAAGCCGAGGCACCTAATTTTACAACAAAAAACTGGGAAAACGTATTGACCCAAGTGGGACCCTCACTCGAGTATAAGCCGAGGGGGGCTTTTTCAGCATAAAAAATGTTCTGAAAAAGTAGGCTTATACTCGAGTATATATGGTAGCTATTTTTATAGCTTTTAATAGTGTGCCTTATAGCGTGCCAACTAATATATTAAAGAAAAGTAAAAAAAAAAAAAAAAGAAGGATAAGGGAACACCCCCTTAAGAAACTTGATCTATCTATTTTCGTATATTACCCCTTCACTCCCCTCTCTCCGGACTTTATTGCACTCATGCACTCTCGCCCATACGGGGATCGTACATTGCCGAAGAGCACCACAGATCCCATTTTGCGTGATATCTATTCATAGCTTTACGTTCTTTATACATAAATTTCTCATGTCTGTGCACTTCATTGACTAGCGCTCTCCACTTCATTAATTCAGGGTTTTTATCTGAGAACCAAACCCGAGCTATTATTACCTTAGCCAGCGTACAGAGACACACAATGCAGGCGTATGTATCCTTGGAGCATAGATCATACATCCCGGCTCCAAGTATACAGGCCCTTGGGCCAAACTGTACCCCGGTAGGGGCTATACATTCAATATCCTGCCAAACCCTCCTCCAGAACAATTGTATCTCTGGGCATTCCCAGAGTAAATGCCAAAACCCTGCCTGTCCTGCCTTGCATCTTGGGCATCTGTCGTTTGTTCTTAATTGGTGCTTATGCATCCTTGCCGGAGACCAGTAGACCCTATGCAGGATAAAGAAATAGATTTCTTGGTACCTAATATTTGCGGTAGCATTTTTTATCGAGGCCTTTGCTTGATTCCACTGTTCTGTTGTAAAGGGGCCTAGATCTTGTTCCCATTTCTCTTTCAAATGGCATAGTTGTTCCTCATGGCATTTCCCGTTCAGGTTAGCATAAAGATATGAGACTTGGCCTTTACTGCGTAAATTACCCAGAACCACCTTTATTGGGGATGAGTAGACTTCGAGTGTTAACCCCCCAAATTGTGCGGTAATGGCATGTCGCAGCTGTAAATATCTATAGAATTCTTTGCTCGGGATGTCCCGTTCACATTGGAGCTGTTCGAATGTCTTAAAAATGCCCTCATTGTAAAGTTGTCCTATATTATTAATCCCCCTGCTTTTCCATATATTGTCTTTAGAGATTTTCTTGAGCTCGGGATATTTATTGTTATACCAAAGTGGCGAATCGGCTTCCGTACCTCTGCAGTTATATATCACATGTACTTGCCTCCATACTAAGATGGCTTGGCGAATTACTGGTGGGAGTTTATTTATTTTTTCCCCAGATAAAAGTAGTTGTAGGGGTGGATCTGTCCAGGAACATTGTTCCTCTAAAAAGACCAGCAAAATGTGGTCGCAGTTGGAGATCCAACCACTCAGGTATGCCAGTTGTGAAGCTAAATAATAACTTCTAAAATCTGGAAGAGACAGGCCTCCCTGCTCCTTTGATCTACACAAAGTTTTTAAAGCCACCCGAGGAGGACTGTTCTTCCAGACAAAAGAAGTAACTATGGAAACAAATGCCGAGAAGACCCGTTTTGGCACATATACTGGTGAATTCTGCCATACGTACAGATATTTTGGTTGAATTATCATTTTTATCATATTTATACGACCCGTAACTGTTATGGGAAGTTTCTTCCAAATATTGGATCTGTTCTTAAATTCCTCCGTTATTGGGTCTACATTAAGTGATACATAATCTTTAACACTCGGGGACACCCATATCCCAAGGTATTCAAATTTTAGGGTCCATTTCAACTGGCAACTATTTTGATGATCTACGGGAATTAAACCTGACATAGGTAATATATTAGATTTTTCCCAGTTTATTTTCAATCCTGAGTATGAACCAAAGTCATCCACCACCCTCAACAGTGTCTGCAGAGACTCATCAGCATCAGCCAAAAACAGGAGCATATCATCCGCGTAGAGGGCTATTTTATCCTCATAGTCCATTATTTTTATCCCCTTTATCTGATCTGTAGCTCGTATCACGGATGCTAATGGCTCAATTGCTATTGCAAAAAGGGCCGGTGATAAGGGGCAGCCTTGTCTGGTTCCTCTATAAAGCTTAAAGATGTTTGAGCTATGTCCATTCACTGAGGTTCTAGCTATTGGTGAATCATAGAATAGTTTCAACCAGGCAATAAATCTCGGTCCAAATGCATATCTATGCAGAACTGCCCAGAGATATTGCCACTCCACTGTGTCGAAAGCCTTTGCTGCGTCCAAGGACACAACAAAGGCTCCCGAAGTCTTTCCCTGCTCTCTCTGCAGATGGTAAAATAATCTGTGAAGGTTCTGGGTAGTGGATCTCCCCGGCATAAACCCTAACTGATCTGGGTGAATTATTACATTTATAATGGAATTCAATCTTAACGCGAGGATTTTGGCCATGATTTTAACATCTGTATTCAACAGAGATATCGGCCTGTACAATTCGGGGAGCATTAAATTCTTATCCTTTTTTGGTATTACAATTATTCTAGACTCCAGCATTGACGGGGGGAGGACACCCCATTCCAATAGTGAATTAAACATATCCGTTAGGTATGGGACAAAGAAATCAGCATATAATTTGTATACTTCTACCGGAATCCCGTCACACCCCGGAGCTTTAGACGCCGGGAGGGACGAGATTGCGCTTGCGACTTCCTGCAGCGTAAAGGGATCTTCTAGCTTGGCAGCCTCATCCCCCGTCAATACTCGCAAATTCACATGACTCAGGTATTGCTGCATCTCGTCCTCTGTCCGAGTAACCCGGGATTTATATAGGTTAATATAGTAGGCAGCAAATACCTCCGTCATGTCACTGCCGCTGTGGCACTTTTCACCATTAGATTTAGTTATACCAGTTATTGTATTTCTGTTGTATGATGCTTTAGACAGGAAGGCCAACTGCTTGCCCCCTGTTTCTGCTAAATAATATTGCTGATGCCCAGAGAACATTAGCTTCCTTTTTGTTTTACTGTACAGGTATTCAGTATCCTCCTGTGCCTTAAGCATGCGTCCCCTATCGCCGGCTGATTGTGACGTAACATATTCTGCCTCTATTTGTTGGACTGAGTCCTCCAGTTCCTTTTCTTTATCTTTGCTGAGTCTTTTTACTTCATTATTTTTTTTAATAAATGTCCCTCGTATAACTGCTTTAAGGGCATCATGGCGTATACCAACATTCTCATAGGTCTTATTATTTATCAGGTATTCTTGCCAGAGCTCAACCAGTTCCTTATTTTCTCCAAGTATCTTTAACCAGTAGGGATTTAGTTTCCAGGTACTTCGGCCCTTATCTAAATTGAGGTCTAACTTCATAATGACAGGAGAGTGGTCCGATATGCCTCTCGGCAAGTAGTCAATATCACTGACTACTGGAGCCAAACCTTGAGAAATCAAGATCATGTCAATCCTTGATAGAGTATTATAAGTAGCTGAAAAACAGGAGAATTGAGCTTTACAAGGATTTCTCACTCTCCATATATCTATAAGACCAAACTCCCCTGTCAGTCTGGAGAAAGAGGTCGGTTCTACGTTAATTGTTCTTGTACCAGAACTAATGGACTCCTTCCACCTGTCGAGATCTGAATTCATAACATTGTTAAAATCGCCCATACAAATAACCGGTGTATCAGGGTCAGTAGAGACAAATAGGGCTGCCTTGCGTAGTATTTCATTATTGTATGGGGGAGGAATATATACTGCAAGTATGAAAAATGGTTGATCATATACTTTAGCTTTTAAAAAAACATATCTACCGTAGGGATCTATTATACTCTGTATTAATTCAAATTGCACACCTTTTTTTATCAGAATTACTAATAATAATATAATAATGAATACAGCGTATTTTGTAGGGGCCCCCCTTTTTTTCCTTTTTCCCTCCCCCCCCCCCCCCCCCACCCCTTTTCTCTTTCTTTTTTTTTTTTTTTTTAGATCAGCTAGTTGTTTTACTGTCATTTATTGTATCTCGGTCCCCCGGGTTGATCAAACCTATCAAAAAAAATAGACATATCTCCCCCATAGAGATAAAGATTAACAGTTCCCAGTATGGAATTTCAGCAGAATACCAATATACGTAATTACGTGGTGGTGCGGGATAGCATCCAGCACCCTTAACCATCCTATGGGTAGAAGTAAGCGGCAATGTACCACATTATTTCCGACCCATAGTATAGTAGCATATCTCTCTGCACAACAATATAGAAAAGGTAACCCATAGCCTAATCCCGCTTTGGGTAGCAAAACAACAACAGTTAATCACAAAGCGCATGCATAGTTTGTAAAGGAGAGCAAATAATATATTGCAATTTGGCATTACGGCGAGTAGTGGTTTGCCTATCTGTATAACAGTGTATTGCCGAACAATAACCTAGCCGATACATAATTAGAAGAGAGCATCCGTGAAGCACAGTGCATCATCACAATAATACGATAATGTACACAGTTACATAGCAGTTTGGCATCTTTGACTAACAACACATACACACCCCCATTTCCCCCTCCCCCCCCTCCCTGTATATCCTCTAGAGCTAGTGGTATACCTATTCCCCTTAAAACCACAAAAAAAGAAAAGAAAAAGAATATACACTAATAAAAAAATAAAATAAAATTACCCCCAAGTTACATCTTTTTTTCCCCCCCCGGGGGTGCAGATATCTTTCCCCTCATTTAGGGAAACCTACCCACAGCTTCTTGCAGCAGCTAAGGGTCCCCCCACAAACCTGTACCTTTGCTCCCCAAGACCTAAGAAGCAATAAATCAAAAACACAGAGGAAAAGGAAAAAAAAAATACATATATATATTTTTAAAGTTATAGGGCGGATCTGTTTTTATTTTCCCCTTCTTCTCTAGGGCCACCTAAGGATGCGTTTATCATTTTCCCGCACCAGGCTGGCGATCCAGCCACTCTGTTGCCTCCTTATGGCTGATAAAGAAAAAAGTATTATTATCAAAGATAACTCTCAGACGTGCTGGGTACAGCATTGAGTATTAAATGTTCCTCTCCCTCAGCCTTCGTCTAACATGGATAAAGTTTGCCCGATCCTTTTGTATTTCAGGTGCAAAGTCAGGATAAAATGAGACCGGTTGGGAGTTGTAAAGAATTGGTCCCTTTGTTCTTGCCAGGCGTTGTATTGTATCTCTGTCCCTGTAGTGTAACAGTCTAAATATCAGTGTCCGAGGTGAGGCTCCGGGTTTCGGGGGCTGTGAGGGCACTCTATGGGCCCGCTCCACTGTAAATTGCTGCATAAATTCTTCTCTTGAGAACAATTGTACGAGCCAGTCCTCAATGAATTTTGCAGGGTTTGAGCCCTCAACCTTCTCTGGTAGGCCAATCACTCGGGTATTGTTACGTCTATTTCTTCCTTCCAAATCCGTCATTTTAGATTTAACCAAAGTTACTTGTACTGATAGTTCCTCGATTTTTTTGGTCAGAGATGGTGTGACATCCTCTAGTTGGGATATACGCTGTTCAGTTTCTTTCACTCTATCCCTAATTTTTTGCACATCTTGCCTGAGGAGAGATATGTCAGTTTGCATTTGGTCAATTTTTTCCGTGACTCTATGCTCTGAGTCCGATATCGCTTTCAATATCTGCTGTGTTGAGTGAGCAGGCTCATTAATAGATGTCTCCAGTTCTCCGTGTGAGGAAGGTGAATTGGGTACACTCGACGTGTTTGATTTAGATGCATGTGTTGCTCTAAATTTATCCAGCTTTGCAACCGTAGCTGCAGCATTCGTAGTTTTACCCATTGAGGCGATTGGCCTTCACTTCACTTCACTCAGGAGAGGAAAAAAAAAAAAAAACAATCTATTAGTGATACTCTGTCTCCCCCTCCATCCAGGCTGCTCTGCCTGCCTCATCCATGACAGTGTCCTTCCATCTGTACTGCACTGTTTTCCCTTTATCCCCTTTGCTCCAAACCCCCTCCCCCATCAGTGCTCTTTCCTCCAACTGCTCCTCTGTTTCCCACCCAATCGCATCACTCTGTCTTACCTTCCCCAATCTATGCCACTGTTTTCCACCCTTCTGCTTTGTTAGTCCCCCATCAGTGCTGCTTAGCCTTCCTACCATCTACGCATTTCTATTGCTCACCATCCGCACCACACTGCCTCCTACCCCAATCAACACCACTTTTACTCCATCCTCTCGGCTCTGTTTACTGCTCAGACCTTCAGTTGCATAGACTGCATGTGTGTATTCCAATGAGCACACAAATCTGTGAATTAGCAGCTCCACCATTGTGTGAGTGACAGCAATCTCACTCTGTGAGAGTGCTGAATCTGCACTTACCCACAGGCTGTGATGGCGTACCATATCTGTATTGCGCAAGGAACACGTCCATTAAGGCGTCAGCCTTAATGATCGTAATTTCATTGCTTTTTGGCGTTTGAGTGGAAGAGTTACAACAGGTTTCAGAAATGCCAGATCATGTGTAAGAAGCCTTAATGGGACATGTGAAACCGTAAGGTTTTTTGTCTATGGATATATATATATATATATATATATATATATATATATATATATAGTACAGTTCGTAGGCGGCACCCAGAGACTCGTGCAAATGAGGAATGATGCAGAGATTGGTGATCCAACGTTTTCGATGTTTATTACCATCGTCATCAGGATAACATACAGGTTACAAGAACATACCTTTATGCTATAGCCAAAACCACGTGAAGGTACCCGTCCCGGTCCGAGTGATGCGTCAAAAAATGACGTCATCATCCCGTCCCCGGTTGTTGGGGTAACTAAGTGTCATACTCTGATACATAGAAACAATGTAAGGCAATACAATGTAAAAGTAAACCAAAGAGTTGCAAGTGAAAGTATAGTAGAAAAAGTGTAATGAAGAAAGCGAGGGAGGAAAGAAGGGTTAAAAGGAAACGCAATAATCCATGTAAATGAAGCAAGTAAATCGTGCCGTGAAGGCACCAATTATGGGATAACATCATTATCAGTATTAAAGATAGTATACATTGCAATATCACATAATACATCATATTACACAGTACTCCTGTAAACAGGTAATTCCGATGAGAGTCAGTTGCGTACGGAGCGCAATGTGCCGGAGACCGGCAAAGTCGACACGTTGTGTCAACCCAAATCTGATGTGTGGTGGAAACATCCTGGAAAATACAAAATGCATCACAATCAGATGAGCAATGTGGTCACAAGATCGCAGGTGTATTCTAGGTGTAGTGTGGGACGTGCAAGGTGGACACGAGTGTGTACCCTGATGCAACTGAAATGGGTAGCTTCACGTGGTTTTGGCTATAGCATAAAGGTATGTTCTTGTAACCTGTATGTTATCCTGATGACGATGGTAATAAACATCGAAAACGTTTGATCACCAATCTCTGCATCATTCCTCATTTGCACGAGTCTCCGGGTGCCGCCTACGAACTGTACTATTTTTGTGGGACCCCAAATCCCTCTTTGGAAGGGCACCGGGGCAAGTTAACTACTAGTGGGAGTGCTGCTCAACAACCCGTTTGTATATAGATAGATAGATACAGAAGTACCAACACACTCGCCATTCCTATGAATGGGGTGCAAACAGCACCCACTTCCCAGGTAGGGGTGCAGTGGCCCGTGACCACACACTCTTAAATACAAACACAGGGGGCCCAGCACTCACTACAACAAACTGGCTCACCTTAACATTCAAATAATCAATTAAATGAATAATGGGGTTTTAGTTCATGAATTCATCAATGCATTTAAGCTTGCAGCCCATCGCCAAGGGACCCCATTTCACTGCAAGTCCTACACTAGCAACTGGTTTTCTTAGGAACCTGGCAACTGCTTATACGTCATAGCTAAAATTAACATGTGTTTTTTTCTTGGGTTAAAGCTCATCTGCCAAGTATTAGATAGATACAGAAGTACCAACACACTCACCATTCCTAAGAATGGGGTGCAAACAGCACCCACTTCCCAGGTAGGGGTGCAGTGGCCTGTGACCACACACTCTATTAAATACAAACACAGGATTGCCTCACCTTTAAAAGCCATAAGGTATCTTGTCCGTAAAGCAAGTCCCCCGTTAAAGCACGCTCCCTCCTACTGGCGCTTCGGTCGCAATAGCTAATGAGATGCACGACCAGCCATGACGGTAGCCAGATAGCTTTAATGCCGTGTTTCGTTCCGTGGCTGCGCCACGAGTCTCGCCACGAGTCTGCACGGCGCCATTTTGTAAGCGCCCGATTGAAACTCGTTCGAGCGGTATCGAGCGAGTCCTGTCCATAAAGCACGGCCCCCGTTAAAGCACGCTCCCTCCTCCTGGCGCTTTGGTCGCAATAGCTAATGAGATGCACGACCAGCCATGACCGTAGCCAGATAGCTTTAATGCCGTGTTTCGTTCAGTGGCTGCGCCACGAGTCTGCACGGCATTGAGCGCCATTTTGTAAGCGCCCGATTGAAACTCGTTCGAGCGGTATCGAGCGAGTCTTGTCCGTAAAGCACGGCCCCCGTTAAAGCACGCTCCCTTCTCCCGGCGCTTCGGTCACAATAGCCAATGAGACGCAGAAGCGTCTGATTAGCTATTAAACTGTAGTTTGCCGTACTTTGCTACGTGGATGTGGCTTGCGCCTTGGGACACACTGGCCTTCTTTCCCACGAGTCTGCTTTCCCACGAGTCTGAGAGGCACTTGCAAATGAGACTCATTTGCAAATGAATTTACCTGCAAATGAGACTCACTTGCAAATGACCTCACTTGCAAATGTGACTCACTTGCAAAAGAGACTCATTTGCAAAGGAAAGGAGAATCACTTGCAAAGGAGACTCATTTGCAAATGAGACTCACTTGCAAATGACCTCAATTGCAAATGTGACTCACTTACAAAGGAGACTCATTTGCAAAGGAAAGGAGAATCACTTGCAAAGGAGACGCACTAGAAGCTTATTTATTATTTTGGGTGGGGGTGGAGTCAAACACTATGGTTGAACCGTTGTAAATCATTTTTTATTTTTTAAAACTGTTTAACATAGCATTTTTTATTACATTGATATTACATGATTTTAAAATGGCTAACCATTGACTTTAAACTGTAGTGCTCTGGCTGTTGAGCCTCACTAGACGTTGGACATGAAAGGTTTAAACTGTTGTGCACATGATTAGATGTTATTTCAACCATAATGTATTGTGCTTAACATGCTTTACTGTATACTGTACACAATTTAATGTTTACTTATATTTTTTTGTAGATAAACAACAATGAGCGTACCAAGTGGAACCTTCTATGGAAAACGCAGTGCACGTCCCACCAAAAGACAATTGTCTTTGGCTGCAATGGCTCCACAGCATCCACCCAAAAAGGCGAAGAAAAATGCCCAAAAAGAGAATGTACCTATGAAGCCAAGGAAAAATGCCAAGGCCAAGAATGCTTGTTTGTACCAGTTTGATGGTGCTTTGAATGACGTTAACAATGTGCCGTTCTTTATTGCAGATAATGAAGCTGGCCCATCACAGAAGGAGACTAAAGTGGCTGGATATGTACCAGTGCTCAGCATGGATCAAACCCTGGTACAGGCGGTGGGTAATGAAGCTGGCCCATCACAGAAGGAGACTGAAGTGGCTGGATATGTACCAGTGCTCAGCATGGATCAAACCCTGGTACAGGCGGTGGGTAATGAAGCTGGCCCATCACACAAGGAGACTGAAGTGGCTGAACATGTGCCAGTGCTCAGCATGGATGAAACCCTGGTACAGGCAGTGGGTAATGATGTAAATGATGATTTTTTTGGTTTTAAATTTTGTTTCAAACCCAGGTCAGCAAATACATTCTTCACCAAGAAGAAAGCTTGATTTTGCCAATATTTCTGGAGCAAAAGAATTGGGGAAGATGACGGACAACCTGCAAGATGACCATGGAGCACAGGACCTTCAAGCGAAGGTACATCGGCTGGAGATAGAAAATGCTGTGTTGAAAAATGCCTTGAAGGACACCATCGGATCAATGCAGGATGCCCTCATCGAATCAGTGAAGGACGCCCTCATCGAAGCAGTGAAGGACGCCATCGGCAACGCAATGAAGAAACACATGCCACAAATGCATTGAGTAGCTGTGCCTGTATGTCGCATTGAGGATGGACCTGGCAGACTGGAAGCACTCTGAGAATTGGATGGATCGGGCGAAGTGGATGCATATGGCGAACTGGATGCACTCTGCAAACTCTGCGAATTGGATGGACCAGGCGAAGTGGATGCATTCGGCGAACTGGATGCACTCTGCGAAGTTGATGCTGGCGGCGAAGTGGATGCACCCAGTGAAGTGGACAGCAGAATGGACTTCAATAGACATGAACAACTGTCTTCAACAGCACATCCAGTGGTGAACTTGGGTGAAGTAACTTTGCAGCTTCCTCGAGCACCAATTCAGTGCAGCACCCCTGCAGTGCCGAAATCCAGGGAAATTCATGGTCTTCTTCTGCCCAATATTCCCCTTACTGACATCACGGAAGAAACTGAGAATGTGCTTTATGGAAAAGCAGATGAACAACTCAACAGATATGCACAATATCTTTTCCAAGAGCATGTGCCACATGACATCTATTTGACATGTGCAAATCGTGTCAACTACAATGGCAAGGCTGGGAAATTTGCACTGCCAACGAATTTGACCCAAGACATCATTACAAGATGTGGTAAAAAGATTGAACTTCAGCAGAACCATACAACCAAGATAATCAATACAATCAATGCACTACTACGGATGAAGAGGATAACACCGTGGGTCCATCTCAATCATGTCACAACACCTTTACCACCATTGCCCAGAGTACCACCATTGCCCAGAGTTTGTCCTCCCTTGTGCACAACTTGGTGATGATCTTCAACCACACCATACAGTACAGTATTTCCTTTTACCCATCTATTTTCCGTGTGTGTGTCACTGTTCCTAACCCCCTGCAAAAACAAACCTACAGTAAAACAAAACATAATAAAAATAAAAACATAAAAAAGCAAAAATAATATTCAAAAAAATACAAAAATCAAAACTAAAAAAAATATAATAAAAAAACAAAATACAAAAAACAAAAATACAAAAGCAATAAAAAAAAAGTACTGTGTGATGTTACCATTGTTTTTATTGTTCTGTGCTGTACAGTACTTTGTTACCTTTTCCCTACTGATTCGACTGTATCCCTTGTCATCCATGTGCTGTCAATAAAAGTGTTTCTTTCGAGTTGCGGCTGAGTCCATTGCGGCGCCGTGCATCCAGTATCTGCTATTTTCCTTCACCGATCTGTCCACTGTGTGCGTCAGTGTTCCAAACTACTGTACCCACCCCCCCAAAAAAAGAACAAACAAAAAACCCACTTCACCCCACCCTACACAGTGGCAAACGCAGGATTTTCAGAAGGGGGTTTCCAGAGGGGCGGACCAAAGCACGGAGATGAACACTTAGGTGACCCAGTATATGCCGGGTCAGTTAAAGTAATATATATAGACCAAATGTATATAGATAATAATAATAATAATAATAATAATAATAATAAAATATATACACACATATATATATATATATATATATACACACATACATAATATATATTGTATATACATACATACATACATACATACATACATACAGGGGCGTCAACAGCAGTGTAGACCCCTGGGCATAGCAATGTATTGGGGCACCTACCGATCCTCCAGCGGTAGGGGTGGGGGAAGCTTTGATGTCCCCTGGGTGGTAGGGGGTATTATATCAACCGCTCAGCATGTAGGGCCTGGATCAGTAATTTCCACTAATTACCCCTTTACTGCCCAGATGGTGGGAGATGGGGTGGGAGAAGGGGGCATTGGGCTGAGTGAAGGGGCCCTGATACATAACTTCCAGGGTGGTAGGGGATGTTTAATATGCAGAGGAGGGGTGTATAGTGGAGTGGGCTTATTATTCATAATTTTCTGGTGGGAGGACAGCTTGCTTGACTGCAGATATCTTCAGTTCCCAGAAATAGATTTCTTAGATTTTAATGGAATTAAAAACGAGAGAATCCCACCTACTAAATGGTATTGGGGACTAGGGGATGAGAGTTCAGGAGGCAGAGCAATCTGCCAACGAGAATATAAAACTACATACCAGGTGTGTGGAGCTGGAGCAGTAACCAGCTGCTGGAAGGCTGATATCTAGTGTCCACCAATGGGGGAGAGTCCCAGCTTTTGGAATATACCCTCAGAAAAACTCTTAGTCAGACAGAACCTGAAATATCTGACTGGGAAAACAATTAACAGGCTTGGATGGGAACCACTGCTTTGAAGTCAGATATCTCCGGTTCCCAAGGGCCGATTTTTTAAATTCTTGTACCCATGGAAAGAGGGAACCCTCAGCTTTCAGCCTAGGGCCTTTAGACTCCTGGGGGGGTTCTGGGTACTCAGAAACCCCCCCTGCGTGCGCTACTGCTACAGTATTTCTCTTCCATGTGTTTTCCGTGTGTGTGTGTGCTGCTGTTCCTAAAAAAAAAAATATAAAAATTAAAAAAAAAAGTTGTGTGTGATGTTACCATTGTTTTTATTGATATGTGCTGTACTGTACTGTATCTTGTTACCTTTTCCCCACTGATTGGACTGTATCCCTTGTCATCCCTCCGCTGTCAATAAAAGTGTACTGTAATTGACCACCCTGCCCCCCCTTAAAAAATTTATAAAAATAAATAAAAAATTGATGTTGTGCGTGTTTGTACAGTATCTTTACAGTATCTTTTGTATTGTTCG
This sequence comes from Crinia signifera, assembly GCF_055691185.1. Classification (NCBI taxonomy): domain Eukaryota; kingdom Metazoa; phylum Chordata; class Amphibia; order Anura; family Myobatrachidae; genus Crinia; species Crinia signifera. The sequence continues at coordinate 233,962,475 of NC_139218.1, read as the reverse complement.
GTACTCTACAGTACAGTACCTCGTTTCCCTTTCCCCACTGATTGTATCCCATATCATCTGCTGTCAATAAAGAAAGAGACAAAACTACAGTATTAAACGTTTAAACTTTTAATCTTATAAAAAAAAAAAACAAGCTGGCGGAGGGCGCCAATAAATAATTGGTCCACCAGTTGGTGGAGAACGAGCTCCATGTTGACCATAGTCCTCCGGAAGTTTTCTGTGGGGGAAAAAAAGGGATACTGTAGTATTACGATACAGTAACTACTGTAAAACCCTACTTTAAGATAAATAACTGTAGAAACATATACTGTACTGCAGTAGAATTTGACGGCAGATAAGAACCATTTGCCCCATCAAGTCTGCCCCTTATTTATCCTTCAGGTCATCTCAACCCTTTTTAATCCTTATTTATTTGTAAGGATATTCAAATGCCTATCCCAAGCATGTTTAAATTGTTCTACTGTCTTAGCCTCTACCACCTCTGATGGGACGCTATTCCACTTATCCACTACCCTTTCTGTGAAGTAATTCTTTCTAACATTTCACCTGTACCTACAGTACCTCCCTCCCTCCAGTTTCAGTGCATGTCCTCATGTTCTATAACTTCTTTTCGTTTGAAGAAAATTTCCCTCCTATACTACAGTATGTTCAAACCCTTGATACAGTATATTTAAAGATTTCTATCATGTCCCCCCTTTCCCTTCTCTGTTCCCTCTTCTTTTTTCTGCTACTGATTCCTCTCCCTATGCAACCAAGCATCTAACTAGCCTTCATCATTGCTTTGCTACTGTACAGTACTGTACATTGCTTTCCTGCCTTTAAGTCACTTGAAATAATGACTCCTACTGTATATCCCTTTCCAGCATGGTGAAGAGATACAGTGCAGTATGATTTACCTCTAGACAGTGGGTCCTCTGGGGGAGTTTGGCTGGCCACCACAGCTCTGCAGACCAGACGAACCATCGTGTGAAAAATGGGCCACAGGATCCGCAGCCTTTCACGGTTGTCTGTGAAAAACCAAAGGAAAAAACTGTAGGTTAGTTTGCAAAGTACTGTATTGTACTGTACAGTATCCAGGACACATGTTCAGTAATGTGTACTGTACAGTAACTGACAGTTGCACCACAATTATGGTAAACAAGATCTATTCTGGCCTCAGCATCTGGATGTGTCACGGCCGTCGTGCTGGGAGGAGAGGGGAAGTCGTATGGATAGTATAAACCATGTACAGTAGTCCCTGTTTCCTGTCAGTGTCCCCATTGTCTATGCATCACCCCTGCCGTCTCTGTCCCAGATGAAATCAGAGTACTGTACAGTACTTACCAGCTGCCAATGGCCTGGGGGGGGGGATGGTTCGCTGGTTCTGCATTGGCGGCGGTGGCGGAGGGTCATCTGGGTGGGTGGAACTGCAGAAAAGAACAGAAAAAGAGGTTAGTTTGAAACATACTGTACAGTATCCAGAACACATATTCAGTAGTGTAACCATGACAGTTGCACCACAATTCTGGTCACGTACAATAAATGTATTCTGGCCGCGGCATCCGGATGTGTCACGGTCGCTGTGCTGGGAGGAGAGGGGAGGTTGTACAGACTGTGTAGCACCTGGTTCCTGTCAGTGTCCCCATTGTGTACAGTATGTGTCACCCCTGCCATCTCTGTCTCAGAGAGGATGAAATAGAGAGTACAGTACTTACCAGCTGTTGACGGCCCGGGGGGAGCAGGGTCACTGCTTCGCCGGCGGCGGGGCCTCAGTGTCATCTGGGTGGGTGGTACTGCAGAAAGGCACAGAAAAAGAGGTTAGTTTGCAATGTACTGTACTGTACAGTATCCACAGTGGCGTAACTATAGCTCCGCAGCCCCCGCGGTGGCGGGGGGGCGCAGAAAAATTGGGGGCGCCGCCGGGGGGGCTGCGGGGCTATAGTTACCCGCGGTCTGCGTCTCGCCCGGCTCTCTGTCGGGACCTTCCTGACGTCACGGTCCCGGCCGGCTCCTGCTGCAATGAAAACTGACAATTAGAAAATGGCTGCCCCCATACTGCAGACAGTTTTCTGTCTGCAGTATGGGGGCAGCCATTTTCTAAGAGTCCGTTTTCATTGTAGCAGCAGGAGCCGGCCGGGACCGTCACGTCAGGAAGGTCCTGACAGAGAGCCGGGCGAGACGCAGACCGCGGGTAAAAAGGGGGGGCAGGTTAGGTGTGGGGGGGCGCCAAATAAACGTGTGGCGGGGGGGAGCTAAATAGTTAGTTACGCCCCTGAGTATCCAGGAAACATGTTCAGTAGTGTAACCATGACAGTTGCACCGCAATTATGGGTCACCAAAATCTATTCTGGCCGTGGCATCCAGATGTGCCACGGCCGCCACACTAGGAGGAGAGGGGGTCTTACGGACTGTGCAGCACCTGGTTCCTGCCCGTGTCCCCATTGTCTACAGTATATGTCACCCCTGCTGTCTCTGTCCCAGAGAGGATGAAATGAAGAGTCCAGTACTTACCAGCTGTTGACGGGCCGGGGGGAGCATGGTCACAGCTGCGTCGGCGGCGTGGCCTTACAGTCATCTGGGTGGGTGGTACTACGGAAAGGCACAGAAAAATAGGTTAGTTTGCAATGTACTGTACAGTATTTGGTCGGTGGACCTGATCTCGGTTTCATCAATGCTGATGGAGATAGTGGGAGAAGAGGGGATGTTCGGGGGATGGAAGATTAGAAGTTCAGTTTTAGCCATGTTTAGTTTCAGGAAGCATTGGGTCATCCAGATGACCATGAGGCATTCGGAGACCTTGGACAGGAGTCATGGGGATAGGTAGGGGAGGAGAGATAGATTAGGGTATCATCAGCATAAAGGTGGTAATGGAAACCATAGGAGCTGATGAGGGTGCCCAGAGAGGTGGTGTAGAGGGAGAAGAGGAGAGGGACTGACTCTTGGGGAACACCGACTGGCTGTGGGGTAGTTGGAGAGGAGGAGCTCGGAGTGGAGACGGAGAAGGAGCGATCAGAGAGGTATGAGGTGAACCAGGAGACAACTACAGTATGCCAGTGATGCCAAAGGAGCGGAGGGTGTTGAGCAGGAGAGGGTGGTCAACAGTGTCAAAGGCAGCCGACGGATCAAGCTGGATAAGGATAGAGAAGAGGCCTTTGGATTTAGCCGATAGTAGATCGTTAGTGACTTTGGTCATGGCAGTTTCAGAGGAATGTAAAGGGCGGAACCCGGATTGGAGGGGGTCTAGAATGGAGTTAGCAGTAAGGTGGCTTAGGAGACGATTATAGGCCAGACGTTCTAGGACCTTGGAGGCAAAAGGGAGGAGGGAGATGGGCCTGTAGTTGGATGGAGAGTTGGGGTCCAGATTAGTTTTTTTGAGAATTGGGGAGACAAGAGCGTGTTTGAAGGAGGAAGGGAAAATCCCAGAGGATAGGGAAAGATTAAATAGGTGAGCCAAGTGAGAGCAGACTGACGGACTGAGACAATACTTACTGTACAATACTTACCATCCACGCGGTGTCCTGCCTGCTCCTCAGGGGTGGTGCTGCTCTGCTGCTGCTCCTCCTCCTCCCGGGGGTGGGAATGGTTTCGGACACTGCAACAGAAAAAAAAAAAAAAATACAGTAAACATACTGTACCGTAAAGTACTGTAAATGGTTGTACCCCAGATTTTATACTGTGCATGAATTTCAATCAAAACTGGATACATTTTTGGCCACTAAGGGAATTCTACAGTATACAGTAGATACTGTACAGTATGACTTACTGAAGTCAGTAGTTAGAAGTCTGATACCGTACAGTAGGTTGAACTTGATGGGCTAACGTCTTTTTTCAGCGTTAATCACTGTACATGGCGGACCACAGGTGTTATACAGTATGGTACACATGTTGGGCCCACAAGTAGAGTACAGTACACTATTATCCGGTACACATGGCAGGGTAACCCCTGTTGTTATACTGTACAATACTTACCGTGCATGCTGGGGACTGTCTCCTCTGTTTCCTGCCCCTCCTGCTCCTCTTCCTCCACCTCCCCCACGTCCGTGTCAATGACTAGACGCCCTGTGTATAAAAGATATCAAGTATTGTAAAATACAGTAAGCAAATAATAACAGTAATACAGTTCAGTACTACAGTATACAGTACTTTCAGAAAATAGTGACTGTAACAATACAGTAACAATGATTACCACTGCCAGAGCTCTGGCTTCCCACTTCTGGGCCACCGTGGTCCTGGGGCGGGGTGGAGGTGCTCTGCTCCTCCTCCTGGGTGGTGGGGAGGCTTTCAGATGCTGGCACTGTAAATAAAAAGTCAAAATAAATAGACTGTAACGTACAGTACAGTAAATGGTTGAACCCCAGATAGTACTGTATATGGTGAAAATACTGTAACAGGCCTTTGTTCACTAACAGGCCCACTGTATACTAAGAACACGCGGCCATGTACTGTACTGTACTGGAGGAAAATACTGTAAATTCCGTACTGAATTACTTTAAGAAGAATCTTCACCATTAGAGCAGTAACATTCATTCATTGGCGGTGGGGGTGTTTACAGCAACTACTGTTCATAAATTGCAATCAAAACTGGATACATTTTGGGCCACTAAGGGAATCTTACTGTACAGTATACTGTACTGCAGATACAGTATGTTTTACTCAAGTCAGTACAGTACAGTAGTTACAAGTTACTGTAGATACTGTCCAGTACAGTACAGTCGGTTAAACTTGATGGACTAACGTCTTTTTTCAGCCTTAACTACTACCGCACAGGTACAGTACTACTGTACATACAGTATGTTACAGGGTGGGCCCACAAGTACAGTCTTTTCTGGTACACATCCACCACCCACACAATTCCCCAGCATTTATAACTTCCCTACTGCCCTATTGTGACCCCACGTCCACAGCCAGATGGAAAAATTCCTGGCTGCACCCGGTGTATCTACCCCTCTACAACCGTGCCAGGAAAGAAGAAAAGGGACAGGCAAAATAACACCCGATGAGGCAGACGAGAGCCCCCTCCCTGCTCACAAAAAGGCCACTGGTGAAGATTCTAGCCCCTTGGGACACCTACTGTAAACCGCAGTATTGGCTCACCTGTTACCTACAGAGGTGGAAGTGGTGTAAGCCATCACTGCTACCATGATCCCCTGCTCTCCAAAGCTGTTGCGGATATCACATCAACTTACTCAGAGTCACCATCACCGAAAATCAAATTGGGGCTCACTCCCACGATATCGCAGAGGTCACAAAACAAGTTAAAAAACTCACCCAGGATAACTATCAACTCTGGAACAAAATTGAGGAAATGGAAAACCGTTCCCATAGGAACAACATCCGAATCCATTAAAGGGGGAGCGCTCTCCCACTTTCAAAGCAATACCCTCCCCTCCCTACTGGGAATAGAATCGGTTTGCCAGGACCTAGTTGTCGAAAGGGTCCATAGGGTTGGCCCGACCCCCCACCTTCCAGACCACGCCCACACACCCCCACTTCAAACTATGGGGTTGGCGGTTATGCGGGTACAGCACCTACCGGATACTTCTCACTGTCTTCATGTTTGTTGAGTTTTCAAGGAACGGAGGATTCTGAGAAACCCGCTGACATTGCAAAGTGAGGCTGGGAAACGCGTAAATCCTGATCCGGTTACTGGCTACATTCCACCTTGCCGCCCAGGTTCTGTATGCTCCAAGAGAAGGCTGTTTTATTCAAAAAATCATAAGCCGGGAGAAAACCCTGAGGATGCCAACTACATGGAAGAGATCACTCCCAACAAGTATTGAGCTCCACTTGCAAGTATAACAAATTTTATTTATTGCATGATGTCCAAATAATTCAATCGGGACTGTGATTACATTATAAAGTCCGGTAATTACCGGCAGAAGTCCAAGTAAAATTACCACGGATAAGAATATCTGAAGTGTCTAATTTATTTAGTATATTATATTTTAAAATAAAAACCAGAGCTGTGAGAGAGTTTAGGAGAATTGACTCAACCTGTTGATATATCTCAGAGTATTCCCGTGCTATATGCTGGATACTTATCATGCTGCTGTGAAAATAATTATTTTAATTAATTAAGTGGATTGTTTTATGTATTATTAATTTCTAGTTGTGAGAGCTTACGATTATATTAATAAGAAATTATATTGTATTACATAACAAATTGGAATACCGGCCAGTATATGTGAAATTTTGTAATATTTTAAATACAAATACATTTGGGTTTTAATAAATTAATTACCTTCACAAGCGCTGCTTTCCATTTGTTTTTTAAGTTTTCAAGGAAGTCAGACCCTGAAATGCTAGCATTTCTCGGCCCTTTATTGTTGTTATGTTCTATGTCTCTGCTCTCCACCTTTCAATCCCCCCTCCCTTCTCCTTTCTAAATGCTCAAACTCCAGATGGTACGCAAAGCCACTGTTCCACTTCCCAATGTGGAGACAGAGGACTGAGTCTCATAGGGTGTTACACATCTTTCATTGGTATACTGCATGATGCCTGATCTTTGTACTGGTACGTGGAATGTTGGCGGTATACATTCCCCGGCCAAGCGGAGGAATATATTATTGTACCTTAACAAATCTAAAACCGACTTGGTCTTCTTACAGGAAACTCACCTAAAATCCCCAGAGACTATGAATCTCCAGATGCTCGGCTGGTCTATGGCTGCCTCTTCCTCATACGACTCCAATGCACGTGGTGTCGCTATTCTCTACAGGAGGGCTCTCCCACTGGAGATAACAAAGGTGGTTTCTGATGAGGGAGGCAGATACATTTTGGCCTGTGCTACAATATATTGTAATTATTTCACACTAGTTAATATCTATGCCCCAACCCTGTATTCAAAACTTTTTTTTCCAAAATGTAATAGCTCTTCTCACACCCTATGCTAATACTGATCTTATTATTGGGGGGACTTCAACCTCACTTCCTCAGCCCTGCTAGACAAATCGTGCCCTTCCCCAAGTTGGGTGTACCCCTTCTCACTAGTGTCCTAGGAGTGGTTGATGTATGGGAGCTTCCCACCCTACTGACAGAGAATATACATGTCTCTCTGCTGCGCATGGCTCTCTCTCCTGCATTGATTATCTTCTCCTCTCACACACCCTCTTCCCTCTAGTATCTTCCTCACATATCTCCCCTATCTTTCTCTCTGACCATGCTATGGTCACCTCGACTATCTCATTCTCAGAGGAACCTGGCTCCTCTAAACTCTGGAGGTTCCACTGCAGATTTGGCAAATCCGAGAAATTTCACTGCATGTTGGAGGCTGCGTGGGAAGACTTTTCCTCTACCAACTCCGAAACTGCCAGGTCGGACCCCGTCTTATTTTGGATGACTGCTAAATCCGTACTTAGGGGCAGCATTATGTCTTTCACCACAGCCTCCAACAGGGAGTACTCCAAGAGATACTTACTCCTGCAATCCTCCCTGACTGAAGCTTTCCAATCTTTTAAAACCTTACCCTGAACCCAAAATAAACATACTTACCTAGAAGCCAAGACCCATTTTGACGAATATCTTTGGGGGAACTTTACTTATTTGCAGTAAACCATAAGTTCCACCGTTTTGGTAATAAGACAGGCCAACCTCTCACCAATCTTCTCAAAGACATACAAAACCCTGCGGTTGTCCACCCTTTACGTACATCTGACGGGAATCTAGCTCACTCTAATAAATGCATAGCTGAGATCATACAACTTTTTTTATAAAGACCTCTACTACTCCTCCCTCCCCCCCCCCCCCAATGGCACTACCCCCTCCACTCCATCTACACAATCTGGAGTGTGGGACAAACTAGATTACCCATCTGTGCCACCTGAAATGTCAGTCACTTTGCTCTCCCCCATCACTTTAGATGATGTCACCTCAGCAATCAAAACCCTGAAACCACACAAAGCCCCAGACCCTGATGGCTATGAGATGGTGACCTCTACAAACTCCTTTTACCCAGGATAGGCCCAGTGCTAGTTTAAGTCTTTAACTACATGCTCTCTGCAACCACTACTCTTCCCATGCACTTTAACTCTGCAGTCCTAAAATTGCTCCCCAAACCAGACCGTGACCTTTCCCACCCAGGCTCTTACCGCCCTATCTCACTCACCTTAATCTAGATTATAAATTGCTGGCAAAAATTCTTACCGACAGACTTAAATCGATTCTTCCTCACATTGTTCACAGTGACCAAACTGGGTTCATTTCCAGCAGGCACTCTGCGAAGAATGTGAGGAGTCTCATTGCGTTACTATCTGAATGCAAGACTAACCCCCTTTTCGAACATTCTGCTATAATTTGCCTAGATGTTGAAAAGGCCTTTGATTTTATGGAATGGCCCCACCTCTATCAAACATTGTCCAAATTTAAATTTCCTATTAATGCTATTAAAACATTGTATACAACCCCCTAAACCCAGATATGCAATGGCTTTCTCTCAGATCCATTTGTTACAGAGAAGGGGACGAGACAAGGCTGCCCCCTCTCACCACTTTTGTTTGCATTAGCACTTGAACCTCTAGCCATGGCCCTTAGATCTTCTACTACCTTTAAGGGGATTGTACTGAGCGGTGTTGAGCTTAAAATAGCTCTTTTTGCTGATGACATGCTCTTATTTGTTTCTGACCCTCTGACCTCCGACCCAGCGATTTTGCAATTGATATCTGAGTTCAGAGGGTTCCCCGGTTATAAGATTAATATCACTAAATCAGAATTACTTCCCCTGAATTGCCCACAAAATACCATCTCTACTCTCAATGCCTCCTCCCCCTTCAAATTAACCCACTCCCACTTGGCTATCTGATTTCTCATCCTACACTACCTCCATCCACTCACGCTAGGCAATTGATTGGATGCTCCGATGGGGGACATACACTGATCTACCTCTGGAAGAAGCCATAGCTTACCCTTACTCTCTCTATGCGCTTCTCCATACAAAACAATCTTCTATACCGCCAGACATTCTCAACCACCCTCTTATTCACGACACTTACCTTAGTTGGTTAAAATTACACAAAAGACTAAAACTTAACCATACAGCATCCCCATACGTAACTCTATGGAGCAACCCATCCTTCCTTCCTTGCACAACTCCACCTACTTACAGATGTAGCGCCTCTCCTTGGCCGGTGCTAGCCAGATCCCTTTCACTGGCGAGAACCCAGCGATAGAGACTGGGACGTGCGTGTCTATGAATAAATTTCGACATTTGGGACCAGCTGCAGACACCCATCAAACATCTATTTACCTTCTTCATTGTACTGTTTACTAATATTGAAACACTGGGTATCCCGATCTGCCCCCTCCATGTCGGCCCTATATAACATGTTACTTCACTAACTCTACTATGATCGTAAAACGACGTCTCAAATCACTAATATGGGCAGAAAAACCTTTCATAAGAAATGGGATCCATACTGTATATATCTAAATTGGGCCCTGAAACACAATCTAAAATACTTCGGTTTACTGAAATCAATCTTGGTCCCTACTAAAGTTGACCCTCAATACAGACCACAGCCTACCACCTCATCCCGCCCACTCCAACTGGTAAACTTATACCACAGACAGTCTATAGACATCGAACCTCCACCCCTGTAGACACAAGTCTCATGAAACGTCATCTGACTTATGCTATCTCTGGACATGCTGCTTTCTTGAAACTATGTAAACACCCCTACACCCCACCAAATACTCCTTCCCCACTCTATCTTCTGTCTTTCTTCTTTCTTAGAAACCACTGTTAAATGTTTAGTGTTTATAAGGACAAGGAGATTGCGACCTTTGTATAGGGACACTTGGAAGACCTATATATATGTGTTTGTTGATTATGGACAATTCTTGTCATACATGTATTTTCTGTTCAGAGCCGCACATACATAGCCCATGTTTCAATAGTGTTTAGGGCTCCTAAATTATCTTAATACCATCACTTAGCCTGTCAGTGGTTTTAATGTTAAGGTTGATTAGTATACAGTATAGCCATTTATTTCACATATAAAAGAACATTCTAAATGGACCTAGAAATGCTTTGTGTCAATAAGAAAATAATAGCAACCTTTACCAATATCAAACCCATAGTCCCATGGTAAAAAAAAAAAAAAAAAAAAAAAACAGCAACAACAATAAATACACTTACTGAAAAATTCTGAATGGTTGAGATTTTAGAAGCAAATCAGAGCAAAGCTTACTTCCAAGTGCTCTTTCGTTGGTAAATGATGGGTTAGGAAAGTAATGCATACTAATTTTATATGCTGGAATAGTTTAAGTGTCAACATGTCTACAGCCAAACAGCATTGACTTGTTTTAATTTAACTCCGTATTAAACATTGCATTGCTGATGGCATCCATGTAATAAATGCTGTGTTCATAAACTTTGATGATTCTCACATTTTATCATTAACAAATGAACTCAGAGTTAAGAAAAATGATGTGCAGACATTTTCTTCATTAAACTGCCTACGCTATGCTTCTATTATGGCATAGAACAGTCAATTCTGTAAAGATTTTCAAGTAAGTTTTATGCTACACTGCAATATCTGCTTTTAGTCTCTTGAGACAGGATATATTAAGTACCAAAGTAATTAACTAACTAGATGTATAGCTTGCAACACACATTCCAAAATGTGCAAGAACTTTATATTTTTTCATGTAGTTTAAGGCTGCATAACCATGCCTCCCACAATTAGGCCACACCACTTGAAAAGTACCTGGGCCTCGCCAAGCTTTCTACTGCCCTGGCCACACTCCCATTACTAATAGGAAGGAGCAATAGCATTATTTTGATTGACAAAGTCATCTCTGGACATTTGGTGAACAGTGTACCTCCTCTTCTTACACAGTAGTTGGCACCAAATTGGTTGATTTAGAGTTGCATGCAAGTCCATTTTGTGGATGGATCTTGGACATGCCTCGAACATAAGCAACATTTGAGAGACTATGGGCATTTGAAAGTCATATGCATATCTATGTTTGGTTGAGAGGGTGTAATTGAGTGACAACTGGGCATTTGTGCATAGGCTAAATGTTCTAAGGGCATGTAACAGAACTGTGGACTATTCCAAATTGAACATACACATAGAGGCAACTCCTGCAACAAGAATAGGGCTGGCAAAATGTGCACTCATAGGGCCTGATTCAGACCTGATCGCTGGGCTGCGAATCTTCAGAGCCCAGTGATCAGGTAAATGCCACCCCACTGCCCAGCACACCCTAATTTCCACCCCTGTACACAGCTGAAAATTTGTTTGCAGATGTGCATACAGAGAAAAATCCATTCACCATCAAATGGATTTCCCCCTGTTCGCAGTGCCGAGTAAGCCAGGACTTGAGGACAACGCTGATGACGTCAGCTGCCTCCCTTCCCAATGGCCATGGAATGCCTAGAACATACCAGCGGCACGCCCCCAAACGTCCATCCGCTGTCAATCACACAGTGAGCAGCCAGCAATCACAGGCATTCGGAGCCTGTGAGCGCACAGAGGGCTCGCGCCTGCGCACTGCAGGCTCAGAGTAACTGAAGTCTGTAATATAGTTTATCTACAGCAATAAATGGTGTGTTTAGAAGTATGCATGCTACACTTTTTGATTTACTTTTTTGTTTTTTAATTTGCAGTGACAGTTTATATATAATGTGGCCAGAATTTTAATTTCCCTATTCATAGCTCTCTGTAGTTCTAACATTATATGTGGAATTACCAAGTATACTATTGAAGTCATGGGAAGAAGATATTCATGAAAGCAAAATGAGTAAACTAAAAGAAACCTAAAAATAAATGTTACATTTTTATTTGTGTTCAGCGTATATGTCTGTAAAAGGCATCTACTTTGATAATACACAAAAATGTTACTTACTTTTTTCAATATTTAAGTAATTATTTTTTGTTTATTTAGTTACATGCTTTAAAAGCAGAGTACATTGAAACATTAAGTTGCGTAAATTCCAATAACAACTGGAAAAGGGGGGATCTAAAACTTTTGACTGGTAGAATATATTGTGAAAATCAGAGGTAGTTATCTCTGTACAGTGTTTAGGTGCCAGCTTATAGCAATGAATGAAAAGGGAAAAAAAAAAAACTAAATTAGAGGTACTCATCTATAAGGAAATTCCTTTTTGGGGCATTCATTAAAAATAAAAATTGTTTGTAATCTGTAAACCTTATACTTTCAATCACAATTAATACAATAACAGACTGTCATAGACCGAATCAATATTTTCATACCATACAAATCTAAAAGATCATAACAGACAAAGGGAGATATCATTGGTAAAGTGAAAAGGGGCGAAATCGCATAGGTTTGACAGAACTGGTATAGTTTCAGAACGAAATTAAACTAAATGAAAGAAACATAAGGAAAAATAGCAAAAAAATAGCAAAACATCAGGTTTTTTTGCTCCCGATTTTTCTTCGGGAATAATTAGATACCACAAAAATATGCGCAGGGAATCTATAGCAGACAGAGAAAGACTGATGGTGAAAATATTTGAATATTCTGAAACGTATTCAGTCATATCAGGAATTTATCAGGAATTTGAGAGAAAACAATTGAAAATAATCCTTCAGGGGGCATGTGCCAACTTGACCTAAAACAAACAATGACAGATGTAGTCAAACATAGGTAAAGTATAATGCTGTTTCTACTTGCTCCGCTGTAATGGTTATACAGATTGGGTATACAATGCGCTCTCATTCTAGCAAGCTTCCATGGATGCACAGAAGGTTGCCCTATGTGGTGCAGATATGCTGTGCCAGTGTTAGCTATCACTCAATGCTGGGTGTAATGCAGGTTATAACAATGGTAATGATGGGTCTGGAGAAATAACGTGGTGTAAAAGCACAGTTGCTTTATTGATAAAAGATTAAAGAATAAGTGCAAGTCCAGGTCCACTGGTGTGGGTTCTTAGTCACTGAGGGGGAGGGGGGAGAAAGGGGCTGGGAATGGCAGCACGGGGGAGGGGTGCTGGTCTGCTGCTGGCGTGGTGTGAGGTAAGTAAGTCCGCAAGTGCAGACAGGAGGGAGGAAAAGGTCAAATGAGGAGATGTGGCACAGGGGGTGGTGCAGGGGGCTGGCATCCCGTCCCCCCGCAGTACACCTCTCACCTGTGCTGTGGTCACGGAAGGTCATGCGGCGTTCTGTGAGTGTTCTTTAGCCGCCTCACTGACAGCGTGAGAGCTGTGCTGTGTGCCCGGCTCTGCAGTGATGACGCTGAAGGCGACTTCCGGGTCCCGGCACCTGGTTGCAAGGGCGACCCCAGCCGCGCTCAATTGCGTCTAACTACAGGCTCTACTCCCAGCCGGGAGGAGACTTGATGTGGTGAGTGCTTGTATGCTTCTGGGCCAATGCGTTTCAACCGCTGTGCGGTCTTCTTCAAGGATGATTTGACATGGGGCTGTGCCAGTTCTTATGTGTAGAGATGTCCTGCCCTCTGTTGCTCTGATTGGCTGTTAGCACTAGTGGGAGTGCTCCTTGCTGGAGTACGTGATTGCAGCTGACACCAGTGCTGTATGGTTGTGCTGCTGTCATAGATTGCCTGGTGTGTGGTCACCCTGCATGTTAGAATGCGCAGTTGGTGACAGATTTACATGTATGGTAGTGTGCTCAGTCTAAAAACCGTAACACAGCTGGAGTGACTAGTATGTCTCACAAGCATGTGAGGGGGGCTCATGTATTAACCCAGTGTACCATTGTTGAATTCAATGTTGAGGCCCCTGGGATGTAGTGTTTTTAGGGTAAACATCCAATACAGTTCTCTTCTATTCAGGATGTCTGTGTGGTCCCCCCCCTCTCCAATTTATGTCGGGGGCTTCAATGGCGGTGAAGACTAGTCCCTTGGGGTTAGAACAGTGTGTCTCTTTAAAGTGCATTGATACACTATGCTTTGTATAACCCATTTTGATATTGCGGATGTGCTCATAGAGTCTGACTTTAAGGGGCCTTGTGGTTCTGCCAACATATTCCAATCCACAAGGACACCTCAGGAGATATATAACCCCTTTACTCTCACATGACATTTGTTGTTTATGTCTGAATGTTTGATTAATGGTGGTGGAGGTCCATGTTGGTGCGTTTTTTCGTGGTGGAGTTGGTTAGATTTTTACATCCAGTGCAGCGTCCACTCTTGAGTTGGTCAGAGGATTGGTTGAACTGTGTAATAGAAGTGACTTACTGCATAGTCTATGTGTCAGTTGGGTTTTTATTTGTCAGGGTAGTTGATCTGTCCATGGCGGTTATGTCGTTGTATGCCTTATCCACCACATCCTGGTCATACAGTTTATCTAGGAGCTGTCCCCTGAGTTCAATGGATTGTGTGTGAAAATCGTCAGTTTTGGAACAGTTCCGTTTGATACGGCGGAATTGTCCTCTGGGAATGTTCTTTAGCCATGGTTTAAAGTGCCCGCTGTTGTAGAGAATATAACTATTCACGTCCACCTGTTTCCTGTATGTTTTTGTGTGTATGTTGTTGGTTTCAATTAATATTTCTAAGTCCAGGAATAGTACTGCAGTGTGGCTAGCGGTTGAGGTGAATTGTAGATTTCTGTCATTGATGTTGAGGTATTGCATGAATTGTTCTGGAGAGTTGTATGTGCCCTTCCAAATGAAGATGCAGTCGTCTATATATCTTCGCCATAGGATCAAGTTGGCACTCCAGTCACGCTCACCCCATATGTAGTCCTCATCCCACTTACCCATAAAGAGGTTAGCGTAACTGGGTGCCACTTTTGATCCCATGGCGGTTTCCAGTTGTCTGTAGGTAAAAGGTGCCATTAAACCATGTATAGTTGTGGTGTAGTATGTAATCAATGGAGTCGATGATGAATTGTATTTGGTCCTGTTGTAATTTTTGTGTTTTTTAAGAAAGTGTCTGGTGCTGTCGAGACCTTGGTGATGTTTAATGACAGTGTAAAGTGATGTGACGTCACTGGTGACAAGCCAGTAATCGTCTAGCCATTCTATTGTTTGAAGTGTAGTAATGATGTCTGTGGTATCCCTTATGTATGATGGTAAGCTTTTTACAATGTCTTGAAGGAAGGTGTCAGTGTACTGTGCTAAGTTTGAGGTGATGGAGTCAATACCTGAAATTATTGGTCGTCCTGGTGATTTTTTTAGATTTTTGTAGATTTTTGGTAAGTAGTAAAAAACGGGAATTTTTGGGTGTGTTTGTCTGATGAAATTGTGCTCTGCTTTGTTAAGGATTCCTGTTGTGTGGCCTGTGTTGAGTAAATCATGAAGTTCTTTGTTGAATTTGGATGTGGGGTCATTCGGTAATACCTGATATGCGTTTTTGTCTTCAAGAAGTCTAAGGGATTCACTAATGTAGTCGGATTTGTTCAGTATGACTATGCCACCCCCTTTATCTGCCGGTTTTATAATGATCTGGTTGTTGTTTTCTAGGTTTTTAAGTGCTTGTCTTTCGCTATTCGTCATGTTCTGTTTGTGTTTATTGTGGGTGGTTTTGTTTGTAGTTAAGTGGTCCAGGTCTTCTGTAACTAGTGATTCAAAAGTTTTGATTTGATGGTTCTTGATATGTGTGGGATTGAAGGTGGGCTTAGGTTTTAGAGTGGTATGTGAGTAACGGTCTGGGGTTATGTTGCTGTTTTTGATGATGGGGTTTGTCATGAAGTACTTCTTCAGACAGAGTTTACGTGTGAAAGCCTGTAAGTCGCAATATGTGTTGAATTTGTCAGGTTTCTTGTTGGGAGCAAACTTGAGGCCTTTTGCAAGGACATCAAGTTGCTGATGGGAGAGTGTGGTGTCGCTCAGATTGAATATTTGAGTGTGTTTGTTGGTGTGTTCTACTGTGGTATGTTGATGTGTTTTTGTTTTTTTGGAGTCACCTCCTCTACATCCTCTTCTAGATTTATGTGTCTTTTATTTTTGTTTTGTGTGTGGTTGCTGGTTACCGGCGTCAGGCAGGCCTGTCGACCTGCCTCCGTATCTAAAAAATGTTCTTCCAGGTAGGAGCTTCTGATGTTAGTGTGGTACATGTTGCTGTAATGGGTCAGCAAGGTGGTGTAGATCTTTGGCACATGAGTTAACTCATGGGATAATCAGGGTCAGCATCAGCCAATTACTGTATGCACAATTTTAGCAGATACTGTAGAGTGGTAAACTTTGTTGTGGCTTGTTTGCTTCTTTATGCAGAGAGTTAGGTACCCCCTCTAATATTTGGTAACAGAGCTTGCAGATTGATTAACTCTTAGATTGCCTGAGTGGAATATATATGGTTTGTACACTTCATTGATCATACCACAGTGCCACTGCACAGATAACTCAGCTGTTCGCTATATTGGAGACATTTCTGTAATAGATTTGTGACAATTGTTTTTTTTTTTTAAACATTTGCTATTTAAAGTTAAACCACATCATACATATAGACCATTGTACTCTGGTCAGTATCAAATCAGTATTCTATTCTCTTAGCACAAATTCTGCAAAGGCACAGTATATTAATATACATGACAAAATGTATTTATTTCAGCTGGTATTTAAACTATCAAATCGGCACCCACAGTCATGGGTTGCCGGGGATAGCTCTTCCTTCCCAGCCCTTGGGTGTCCTGGAGGGGGGGACCCCTCTATTGTGGGGATCCCCAGGGACCCTGGCCAGGGCTGACTAGTTTGGGACGGTAATTCGTTGGCCATGGGGACCAACATAAAAATGTCCCCAGGCTGTGGCATTACATTCTTGCTAGTGCAGCCCCATGCTGGTTTTAAAAATAAGTGGGAAACCTACATCCTTATCCCCCTCCATGAGCCCAATGCTGGTTGATAAAACACAGGGGGACCTCAGTCAACTTTTTCCACCCTGTATTATCACAACCGAAACTGGCTCTAAGAGCACGGGGCTAATCAGGACCGTTTCTAGACAATTTGGCTTCCAATACGAATAGTTAAAAATGTGCCCCATCCCCCTTAGACAATTTAGTTTTAAAGAAAAAGGGGTGTTGCCTAATTGCAATTGGTGTGTCCTAAAAGGGAAAAGGGCATTGTCTAGTAGGAAAGTAATTACCTTACGCCCCACTTTTGCAACTCTAACAAGGAATGGTCACTTAAATTGGCTGGCTGAAGGCCACACAGTGACATATAAACATGAAGGCCCACACAGTAACCTAATAGGCCACAGAGATTTTTGGTAAGTTTTGGTGTATGAGTTTAACATTCGCACTCTATTACATTTGCAATTTCTATACTTTCAATGGGAAAACATCTGAATATTATTTCATATGTGCGATTTAAGTAGAAAATGTGCTCTTTTGACCCTAACTGCACCCTATTACATTTGAGGAAAACATGCAATTTTTATTTTGCATCTTGAGCCTCAATGATTTCTCTCCCCTTTGGAAATAAAAGTCAGTCTAAACTGACTTTTATTTCCGCCGCAGATCGCAGAATACGGTGCGGGCGCTGATGTCATGTGACGTCGGCCGCCCACCCCGAGCAGGGGTGACAGATGTTCTCCTGCCTGCTCCCCAGGGGCGGATTGGCCCGCCGGGAAACCGGGCCATTTCCCGGTGGGCCGGTCCAGATTTCCATCCGACCATGCTACCAGGGCCGGTGCTATGAGCCCTGCGGTGTGGTGGACATATTTGTTTTGGCCTATCTTTATGACCAGGTTGTGGCCGCTGGTTGGTGACATCAGACAGCTACTTCAGCCTGGCGGTGCGGCAGGTGACTGGTGCCTGCTAAGTAACACCCCCCGGGCAGTAGCACCCCCCCCCCACCCCCAGCCAGTAGCGAGCGCCCCCCCCCTGTGCAGTAACGTGCACACACACACATCCCACGTATAAGGTGGGATAATGGCGAATACTGCCGCTCCCAAAACAGCCAGCTCAGTATAACCATTATAGAATAAATTATATTTCACTGTTTTCGGCTAACATGCTATCTTGTTTAATCATTACAGTATATGACACATTTAATCATCTATGATCAATAAGCGTATCTGCTTCTGATATATTGATTAATTAATTATTAATAATGACTAAATTATTATATTATTGAAGCTATTTATAGAAATGTTTTCTAATATTTTTCACCCAAAAAACTGAAATGATAGCAGTACAGGGATTTGCAGGAAGCAGAGATAACATTTTATGGCTGAGAGGTTTTATACCCTGAAAACGATTTATTTGAAGCGTTAATACTGACCCTTTTCCTGCTGAGAGTGAGCACATTTAGAGGAACATTAAGCAATTTCATCCCATAAATATGCACATTGCCCGTGAAACAAACAATATCAGGCACTATCAGATACAGGGGGAAACTGATCAAATCTTGGAGAGACATACTGTAACATATAAATAGATCAGCTTCTTTCATTTTTCAAACATAGTAAGTGACAGTTGCTGTACAAGCTGAGTGCAGCCTGATTTTCTCTCTCCAAACTTGATACATCTCACCCATAATTTCATTGCAGTAAAAAAAAACTATTTCACAACAAAGCACAACCGATGATATCTGATGCAATATCTGACCAGGCTATGGCAGTAAAATAGGACCGACAAATAAATAGATACAAAATAAGACTACTGTATATACACATTTAAGGGTAAATTTACTAAAGCTTCTAAAAATGAGCTCTAAAGAGATGATGTTGCCCAAAGCAACCAATCAGATTATATTGCTATGGACAACATCACTTATTTTCATTTTTCCTCCCCTTAGGCCCACCACTTTCTTTCTCCTCTATACTGCTGCCCACCTTCCCCTCTACCTGCTGCTGTATTATGAGATTTACTATGCTCAGTAAATCTACACATTCTGGTGCTTGGACCTCCTAAGCTGATGCCATTTTAACATGGCATTAGCCACTGTAGTCTATAGGCTACATATTGCATATTTACCACTGTCTGAAGACCATGCAAGGTCCTGCATCACAAAATAAAGTGATCTCCAAAACAATCATTTTACTTTACAGGAGCAGGCTGGTCTCAGAACCCTTGTCCCTAGATATAATTTTTAACACAACTGGGCAATACAGCAGCAAGAAGACTGTCTAATTATTTGGTCATAAACCCAATAAATGGTCCATAAAAGTGAAGGGAGCATATATGGGTACTTTAAAACAATGTTTGATGTGGTAGACAAAAAACCTTAATCCATCCTCGTATATACAGGACAGCCAAATTGCATTTAAAGCACTTTAATAATGTGTTCACGCTACCAATGCATTGTTCAGTGTAGTCAAATGCATCGTGACAAGCCCTTGCTAAATGAGCATTCTTACAGTACTCCATTTATTTTTAAACTGTGTTTAGCACTTCTGCACCTTGCAGGCAAAGTTGAAATTGACACAAAGAGAATGCTTGTCAGAAAGTGTGTGCGTAGAGGTTTATTCAGCTTACATTATTTGACTATTAGCGTCCTTCATGATTGAGTGTTAAACACTTTAAAATAACATCTGTGTGTGTGTGCAAGGCCTAAGGGTCCTTTGAAATTAATAAATATTTCTTAGCGGAATAATGACATTGTAATACACTGTGAGGACATATAATATACATGCATTTGCCTAGGCACTGCTCCTGGTGCCAAAGTGATGATCATTGCCACCTCATAGCATTGGGGTTATGGGCTTGATTCTGGGCACTATCTGGCTTTGTATGTGCTCTGTATGTGGGTTTTCCCCAACTAATTCCATAACTCCTAACAGTCACGATTTTCATGGGACAGTCCCCCTTTTTTTTTAAGACTTTCCCCATCCTACCAGTGGAACACTGTGTCCTATGGTGGGGTAGGGGCAGTTGACATTCCCCCTGTCACTGCATACTTTGCGTAGCAGAGCAGCAGTGAATAAATGTTATGCACATGCACTGCACACAGTCTATTCATGAGACACTGAGGGACTGGGGGCATAACCAGCAACTTCCAGAGCCCTAGGCATGCCACACAGTGACAAAATCAGGAGGCATGGCTTGTGGTCACATCATTCCCAAGAAGCCACGCCAACTCTCAACAGGTCATGCCCCTTTCCAGGCAAGTGGGAGTCCCAAGTTTTATTTCAATGAAGTATCACACTGATGGCAAAGACAAAAGTACAATGAAGGGCTAATATGAATGTGAAGCAGAAACCGTTTCCTGCATGTGCCAGGCTGGTAGGAAGCACCATGGGGTCAGGCCCCATGCAGACTCAGAACCCGGCACAGGACAAGCTTGCATCCAAAAGGTGATGGCCAGGAGACCAAGCAGCCCGGAAGACTAAAGCTGAGGACCAGAGAGTTGGGCAGGTGGCCTTGGACCACTACCACTTAATTATAATCCCCCTAGACCACCCAGGTAGTGTGACTGGTCCTGGGAACAGGTTGGGCGCCATGAATCATATTGGGTGGCTTTGGGCACTATGCCCAAGTCACCTTGCTCCTGCAGTCCTTTTTCACAAGTGGATGACTGCTCGCATTAGGGAACCCTGGGGATAATTGTGCAATCACTCCACAATTTGGCATTTCAGTTTCTAAGGAGATTAGGTCTGGAGAGGCTATCTTGGTACAGCAGAGAGGAAAATAGTACACTTGAACCACTATATGCTCATAATACAAGTGCTGTGTGTAAATACATCCTAGTTGTTAACGTTTCATAAATCTTATCAAATTCCAGAACCAGTCATAGAACCTTGCATTCTGGTGGAATCTATGCAATAAAGAATACAGTATCTATCCTTATGTATCAATGCCTATTTCCCTATAGATTGTAAGCTTGCGAGCAGGGCCCTCCTACATTTTGACTGTCTGTAAATACCCTGTTTTGTTGTATCACTGTCCCCTATGTAAAGCGCAACGGAATATGCTGCGCTATATAAGAAACTGTTAATAAATAAATAAATTCTTAAGAGGTGATAATTATGGGCTAAAATAAGTAGTTAGTTGCCCTTATTGTGCGTAATGTAGTCTGTTGTTTGCATAGGTAGGCTGCCGTGTTCTTTCCAGTAAGAGATGCAAGATCCCCTCCAGCAAATTGTCAAGAGTGCCAGTGTGTTTTGTCTATCCCCTCATGAGTGCCGGTTCGGTAGACCTCCCATGATGTCCAAAAGTACACATCGGTGTGTGAGTGCTGTATAGGTCATAATTGGATAGCTGAGGCCTCATGCTAATGATGATCATTTATCCAACGGTGAAGATTGCAGTTACCCTTGTGGTATCCTCTTCCCATCTAGTGTAAGAGTGGGAGGGCAATAATTGTGTACTCGTCTTTTTATCCCAGCATTAATTTTTTCTAATCTCCCATCTAACTACCTCCAGGGACAGGACCAATGTTTAGGGATCTCAATTTGTGGTGGCATGGCTACTGGTGCTGGTATTCTATGTCGTTTCGGTGTGCAAATCAGGCACTAATCTGGTTAAAAAGGGGTTCAATACCATGCCTTATGCCACATATCATTATGTTTAATCTTTGTTTTGTTTGTTATACCAACTCTTTTGTGAAAAACATACGAAAAAAATTCTATTCTAGTGTGCCTAGTATACCATAAGCAACTTTTTATGACTATGATACAAATAAACCCTTTGTACGGCGCTGCGAAACACTTGTGGCGCCTTATAAATAAAATTATAATAATAATAATAAACCATAATCAGGAAAAGTACTATTTATGGTGCAGTGTCTAAGGCTGGTTACATCTTACTATGACCAGCAATTGTGCTGATGGTTGTGGCAGCTTTGCTTCATCCTGGTTTATTGCTGATTACCTGTACACACTAGATGACTTAATGAATGACAGAACAATCTCTCGTTCTGACCCTCATGAATATGAAAAACCGCACACCTGATATAGCTAGATTGACCACACAGTGGGATCATGCAATTCACAATAGACAATCTTAACAATTTGTTATTCCAATGTGAACAATCATTAAGATATCATTCTAAAGTCTACCCAGCCATAGTTGCACAAAGCATCTTGCACAATTTGCAACAAAAACACTAGATGAATGAGGACCCATCTGTGGTTGGGGAATGGTTAAAAGAGGTAAGGTGGGTGGGATATATAGGTGGAATGTCAATGTTATTTT
This sequence comes from Crinia signifera, assembly GCF_055691185.1. Classification (NCBI taxonomy): domain Eukaryota; kingdom Metazoa; phylum Chordata; class Amphibia; order Anura; family Myobatrachidae; genus Crinia; species Crinia signifera. The sequence continues at coordinate 233,940,499 of NC_139218.1, read as the reverse complement.
GTAGCTAGATCTGAAAAGCCTTCAGGGCATACTTATTATCGGGTTTTACACCGGTTAAATAAGAACATTTTTGAAGCTCTGGCATTTAATTAAAAAAAAGGACAAATTGTAATCTGATCCACTTTGTTCTGTGTTTGGATCTGGCCACAGTGTGCACATGCATCAGTCTGCTCTCCCAGTATATACTGTTTGGAGAAGTCTGTCCAGAAGTGTTCTTTATGGATGAATTGCAGCCAAAAAGCCATACCTTTAACCTGGAAACAAAGTCAAGTAACGCAACTTTGCACAAAAATATTGGAATTGGGGTGTATAAAATGTCAGCAGATGCTCTGAACTGGAGAGTCAAAATGTTTAACATTTGGCTGTAACAGAAGGCAGTTTGTTCACCAAAGAGCTAGAGAGCAGTACAATCATGAACGTCTGTAGGCAACAGTGAAGCATAGTGGAGGTTCCTTGCATGTTTGGGCCTGCATTTCAGCAAATGGAGTTGTGGATTTGGTCAGGATTAATGGTGTCCTTGATGCTTAGCAATACAGGCAGATATTTATCCATCATGCAGTACCACGAGGTGTCTTATTGGCTCCAATGATTCATATAGATATATGCATTTTAAATAAGGTTTCTTGTGAAATTCTTGTGAAAACATCCACTTATAAAATATCACACATGAACAAGCTCTAACATGTATCAGTGTCTTTTCTTTAACAAGTACAGTAGATTTTACTATTTATTTATTTATTTGCAGTTTCTTATATAGCGCAGCAGATTCCGTTGCGCTTTACAATAGTAAACAGTGATAAAACAAACTGGGTAACAACAGACAGACATGGAGGTAGGAGGGCCCTGCTGCAAGCTTACAATCTATAGGGTGGGGTACGAGTTCCTCAATCACTCAGACACCGAGCAGATGAAACCAGAAGAATGGTTTATTTTCCACAGCACGCACAAATAGACAATAAACAGTGGCAAAGGTAAATTGCAGAGTAGAAAGATATTCAGGTAGCAGGCCCAAACAGACAGTCCTTGTATAGTCACAGTCCCAGATCAGTTCCACAGGGCAAACTATCACTTGTCCACACAGCTGTGATAGCAGAAAACTGTATAAGTCCACAAAACACTGGCAACTCCACAGAAGCGAGGATGAGGCGTTCCACAAGACACAGGTAGAGCATACCTCTGAACCTTAAGACTGCGACTAACCTCCTTCCTCCTCTCTTCTCCTTCAGCTCTATCCTCTTTTCCACTTTGGGGCTTATCTACATATAGATGTAAATAATTTTATGACACACCTCCCAGATACTGTATGCCCGCTCTACTAGGTGCCACCTTCACAATCTCCATAAAATGCTTTTTTTTTTCAATAGGCAAGTATGTGTGGGGGGGGGGGGAGGGGGCAGATGGGATACATCCAAGGATAATAAAAGAGCTTAAAGGGGAGCTGGTAAAACCAATAACATAATAACATAATTATTCAACCGGTCACTAGCTACTGGAGTAATCCCAGAGGACTGGAAAACATTGAATGTAGTCCCACTGCACAAAAGTGGAAGCAAGGAAGTGTTAAGCAACTATCGACCATTGAGCCTTACATCGGTAGTAGGTACATTTTTTAAAACAGTTGTAGAATATCTCAAAACCAGCATTTTACAGGATGCGAAACAGCATGGGTTTACTAGGGGAAGATCATGTCAAACAAATCTTACTGACTTTTTTGACTGGGTGACTAAAGTAATAGAACAAGGTGGGGCTGTAGATGTAGCTTATCTAAACTTTTGTAAGGCTTTTGACACTGTCTCACATCGCAGACTGTTCAATAAACTTGAAAACTTGGGATTGGATTCTAAGATAGTTGAATGGATAAGATCTTGGTTGCAGGACAGAAAACAGAGTTGTAGTTGTATTTTAATATCTTTATTGGTGAAATTGCAAATGGAATTGAGGGTAAAATGTGCCTTTTTGCAGATGACACAAAGGTATGCAACAGGGTAGACACACCAGGAGGGGTAAAACAAATGATTGATGATCTAGGTAGATTCGAGGAATGGTCAAGAGCATGGTGACTACAGTTTAATGCCAAAAAAATGCAAAATCATGCACTTGGGTCTCAAAAATCCAAAGACTAAATATAGTATAAATGGCACTATAATGGAAACTACTGAGGAAGAGAGGGATCTAGGTGTCACTATTTCAGGGGACTTAAAGGCAGGTAGGCAATGTAACAAAGCAATGAAGAAGGCAAGTCAGATGCTTGGTTGTATAGGGAGAGGTATCAGCAGTAGAAAGAAAGAAGTGATAATGCCACTATATAGGTCATTGGTACGATCTCATCTAGAGTACCGTGTTCAGTTCTGGAGGTCATATCTCCAGAAGGATATAAATACATTAGAGAATGTACAAAGAAAGGCAACTAAAATGGTGCATGGCCTACATCACAAAATGTACCAGGAAAGACTAAAAGATCTTAATATGTATACTTTAGAGCAGAGAAGGGAAAGGGGGGACATGATAGAAACTTTCAAATATATCAATGGTTTTTAACAAGGTACAGGTGGGAGACATTCCTCACAGGAAGAGGAGCAACAGAACATGAGGACATGCACTGAAATTAGAGGGAGGAAGATTCATGGGAAATTTGAGGAAGAATTACTTCACAGAAAGAGTAGTAGATAAGTGGAATAGCCTCCCATCAGAGGTGGTAGAGACAAATACAGCAGCACAATTTAAACATGCTTGGGATAAGCATATTGATATCCTTACAAAAAAATAAGGATCAAATATGGTTTGAGGTAACATGTTTAAAAAAGGGGCAGACTAGATGGGCCAGGTGGTTCTGATCTGCCATCAAATTCTATGTTTGTATGTTATGTGTCACCCCCAGGAAGAGTGACAAATGGGTGTGATACTGTACTTGCCATGGCAGAGACAATATGGAAATATAAGTGTGATTTTTGGGAATGGTTTTCCAGGTGGTCTTTGTCTGCCCTCCTGAGAGTGACATGAAGTGCTGCAGTACATACTGTATGTGGTGTCACTGGGGCAGAGGCGTAGGGAGGGCGGAGCCACCGGAGCTCATGCTCCGGGTGCCAATTGGTCGAATGGCGCCGCCGGCCCGCCCCCCCTCCGCAAATGATCCCAGTCTGCAAGTGTCACTCAAGCATTACTATACTAAGGGGCAGCGTGCGCAGCGCCGGCGGCTGCCCTGCTCGGCGCCTGCCCTGCTCGCCCGGTCCCTGCCGCCAAGTGTCACGGACGGTGAGGCCGGGTGGCGGGCTGACACTCCGACATGTCCTCTCCTCTCTCTGAATTGCTGCTGCTGCTCGGTCTGTGCGGGCGGCTTCCGGGCAGCGCAGCACTGTACAGACTCCTCCCAGAGTCAGTGTCACCTGTGTCTGACTCCCTCCCTCCTCCTTGGCTACAGCAGCGTGTCATCAGCCTTCCCAAGCGCTGGCTGTAGCCTGGAGGAGAAGGTGTTTTGCTGCCGCCCGTGCCTGTGCCTCTTTAACTTATTCAAGGTGGATTTATTATAATTATTAATTTTTACAGTTAAATTATGTTGTTACAATAAACATAGTAATAAACTTGTTTTTTGGTGGATTCGGGGTGGCCCGGGGGGGGGGGGGGGAGTGAATCTCTCTGCTGCCCTGCTGTGCTGTATATATCTTTATACGTATATATATTTATTTATTTACAGCATGTTATATAGCGCAGCAGATTCCATTACACCGTCTTATATAGCGCAGCAGATTCCGTCACAGTGTCTTATATACAGTAGCGCAGCAGATTCCATTACAGTGTCTTTTATAGCACAGCAGATTCCGTTACAGTGTGTTATATAGCGCAGCAGATTCTGTCACAGTGTCTTATATAGCGCAGCAGATTCCATTACAGCGTCTTATATAGCGCAGCAGATACCGTCAGTGTCTTATATAGCGCAGCAGATTCCGTTACAGGTTGTTATATAGCGCAGCAGATTCCATTACAGGTTGTTATATAGCGCAGCAGATTCCGTTACAGTGTCTTATATAGCGCAGCAGATTCTGTCAGTGTCTTAGATAGCACAGCAGATTCCATCAGTGTCTTATATAGCGCAGCAGATTCCGTTACAGGTTGTTATATAGCGCAGCAGATTCCGTTACAGGTTGTTATATAGTGCAGCAGATTCCGTTACAGCATCTTATATAGCGCAGCAGATTCCGTTACAGCACCTTATATAGTGCAGCAGATTCCGTTACAGCACCTTATATAGCGCAGCAGATTCCGTTACAGCACCATATATAGCGCAGCAGATTCCGTTACAGCACCTTATATAGGGCAGCAGATTCCATGACAGCGTCTTATATAGCGCAGCAGATTCCGTTACAGGTTCTTATATAGCGCAGCAGATTCCGTTACAGCACCTTATATAGCGCAGCAGATTAAGTTACAGTGTCTTATATGGGGCAGCAGATTCCGTTACAGCGTCTTATATAGCGCAGCAGATTCCGTTACTGTGTTTTTTAATTTTTTTCTTTTCAAATGTAACATGCCAACACATGTTAGCCACGCCCCAAATTCATTACCGGAGGGGGGGCGCGACATATGCCCTTGCTCCGGGCACCATGTCGCCTAGCTCCACCGCTGCACTGGGGGAGGGAAGCAGGGCCGGATTAACAATGGGCCTGATGGAGCTACAGGTCCAGGCCCACTCTCCAAACGAGCCCAGCCCCGCGTCGATAGCCCCCCGGCAACCTGAGATACAGCCAGGCAAACCTGGAACCTTTTCCCCATAAAATAACATGGGACCCGCTAATTCCGACCTCCACCCGGTTCCAACGGCTGCCAGTTCCTCCTCCGGCATCACAGTAATGGTTAGCATTACTGCCTCACAGCACTGATGTCATGGGTTTTATTTCCAACCTGATTAAAACTGTGTGTAGTTTGTATATTCTCCCCTTGCTTGCGTGGGTTTCCTTATCCAGACATGTGTTCTTTTCTGATGTCACATTCTATGTCTTTATGACATGACTTATGTGGGAATGGGGGTTTTCTCTATGGTTGACCGGTGTGTCCTTTAGGGGCATTTCATTCCATGCAGGGGCGTAACTACCATAGGTGTAGGGGGTGCAGCTGCTATGGGGCCCTGAGCTGAAGAGGGCCCATTGTTGCTGTCAAACTAATATGTTTTGCATACATTTATCACCATCAGTTGCTAAATAGGGGGCCCTTACAAACTTTTGCTATGGGGCCTATGAATATCTAGTTACGCCTCTGATTCCATATACTATACCTATATTATTCTTTCATATGTCATGCAATCAGGGACTTCACAGCATGTAATAAAGTCTTGACAAAGGGTTGACATGAAGGCCGTTAGAGTCACAATGGCATCTTTTTGCCAATACGCAATTGCGACATTATCCTAATATGAAAACCGATGAACTTCCTACTGAGATGTTCACCTGCTTCATTGCAAATTCTTGCGTCATCATACTATCAGACACAATAACAACACCATGGAGGTGCAAAATGTCAGTTTGTACATGGCCATTGTACAAACTTAGAACGCAGTTTCTGCTCATGACACCTGCATCTGACTATACACCTCCCTGTTACCTACCAGGAGTGCTTGGTAGTTCTACAGCGAATATATTCTATAGCCAATGGACATAGGGCCCTATTCTGGTTCATTCGCTCTGAAGCAAATACGTAAGGGGGACCGATGTTTTGCGCATGTGCAGCAGCATTTCTGTGCATTTGCATATACTGGGTGCGTGCAAACTCGTTTCATGGGCATTCCCGTTAAAAAGCTGGGCATACATTTGCTAATGCAGTCGTGACGCACGTGCAGGAAGCAAAGTGCTGACATAGCCGGATGTCAGATGTCAGCTGCCTGCCATATTCCCTGCATTTCTTCACTCATATGTACAAGAGGTCTGGGCCACCCTTACATATGAATGCGCCTTTGCCATCATTCAATGGTCGGCAACCATCAAAAGATGGGGGAGGTTCCCACTGGCATGCGAATGGATGTTCATGTGAAACATACATTCGCAAGCCTTGTGAACGAATTCGGTTTCCTAATGTGTGGTGCGGGATAACCATTCGCAAGGCAAGGTTTGGGAACCAGAATAAGGTCCATAGTACAATCAATGTGAGGAAGGGGGGCCCAAATTAGTATCTGGCTTAGGGTCCCATGATATCTAAATCACCTTCTGCCTGGGTCTGTACCCCCTTGTGATGCCTATGACATCAATCCTCTGGATGCTCCACATCCCACTTGACTGCCCCTCCCTTAAGGGGCACCCAGAATAGCAGCAAGTATGTAACGATGCTATGTACTTGAATATGTGCACCTACTATCTCTAAAACTGTGTACACACGGGGCGATATATTGCTCAGCAATATATTGCTAGCAATATATTGCTGAGCAATATATTGCTCAGTGTCTCCTTTTCATCAGCGACCAGAGATGGTCGCTGATGAAAGGGAACATCTGCCGGGGGAGCCACAGAGGGAATCAGCTGGTCGCAGGAGCAAGCTCCTGCGACCAGCGATCGTAAGGGGGCTAAAAACGGGAGCACACACCCGGTGATTTATCGCCGTGCACACTCCAATCGCTGGCAATATGGTCGCTCATCGACCATATTGCAAGCGATAAATTCCCATGTATACACACCTTAAGTATCATCACATTTATTTTGTTGCTACAAAAATCAGTCACGCAAAGGACACTTACCTGAAATACTAACCCATATGGGTCTGTTCCTCTCTCAATAAAGACAACTACTCCAGCAAATGCATTATAATACTTATTTTTATTTGAAGAACAAAACACACTCATTGTTCAATGGTAACCAGAAGGACTGGCTTATTCTATATGCAATGGTAACATTCATACTTAGTATAAACATTTTTAGATTTGTGCAAAGTACAAAGGAATTCTTCATGTTCAGTTTCAATACAACAAATTCAGCTTTGTACAAATAAGAGCGTCTGCCAGAGCTGGCTTCACACACTTCCATGGAACCCACAAGTAAACCATTGAAAGGCCCACAAAATTAAACCGTACTTGTCCTTAATATTGACACTGATAACTTATAACATTTAACATTTTCACAACTTGTTCTTCATTATTTCATTAGTTTAATGCCAGCATGATAAGCTGACGACACCACTTTAACCTTTCAATGTACAATTTAAAAGTCATACACAGATGACTTAGGAATATAAAAATGTATTTTTCCAATACTGCATTTTTTAATGAGAACGTACAAATATGATTATTCATATCTGGCTGTGCTAAGGTGTTAGTGCAAACACATCGTACAATGGTAACTTCTCACAAATAGTTTTGACCTCACAGTTCATGGATTGGATACAGTTGCACATTCAGAAGCTGCCTTGGCATTTTGAGGAATAATTGAAAACGTATAAAAGCAATTTAATATTTAAAAAATTACATAAAAATGTTATGCAACCCCAAAACATTTCGGCTAATAATGTATTCTACTACATGCTTAAAATAACAGGCAAATCAGGTGATTAATCAATTGTGGCCATGGTCTATCAATGTTAACTACTAACACAAGGGGTGAAATTAATAAGATGAGAGATTCAGAAAGTGAGAGATTTGGTAAGAAATCGCCAGTTTTTTTAAAGCGGCAATCATTTACATTGCAGCATCAGTGTGATTTTGATGTGTAAATGCTTGCCGCTTTTAAAAAAAAACCTGGAGATTTCTTACCAAATCTCTCATCCTATTAAATTTCACCCGATGTGCGTCATTTAGGTGTGAACCAACTTGTTCTGCAAATATATGTAGGCTAGGCAAAACATAAAGTGAGAGATTTGGTAAGAAATCTCCAGGTTTTTTTAAAGCGGCAATCATTTACACTGCAAAATCAAACTGGTTTTGTAGTGTAAATGATTGCTGCTTTAAAAAACTAGAGATTTCTTACCAAATCTCTTACTTTATGTTTTGCCTAGCCTACATATATTTGCAGAACAAGTTGGTTCACACCTAAATGACGCACACCCCACGACAAGCAGCCGCATTAATTCACGGGTCTGTGGATGGGGCTAAAATGACGAGAAATTACACGATTTGCAGCATTTTAGCACCGCCCCCTCCCACAGACCCGTGAAAATTAGCATTTTATACTGCGGGGAAGCGTAGGAGCGGGAGACTTACCCACCTTCCCGGGGGCCATTACCCACCTTCCCGGCCATTCCGGGAGGGTAGACAAGTATGGTTGTGTCACTGAGCAGAGCTGCCCAGCCAGGCTTTCAGGTCGGACTAGCCCATCAGGCATTTACCAGAAGTGCAAGATGGCCAGTCTGGTCCAGTCTACATACAGTATACCTCAAGATATTCAGTATACAGGTGTACATATATGTGTTTCCATATAGTCAACACAGACTTCTCTTTCTGGTTGGGAAGATGTGTTATTTATTTATCTATCTGTAAGATAAGGTTTATATTAAGGCAATATGAAAATTGTAGATGATTTACTGAATGAAAGCTTGTAATTCATTTTGTGAGCTGCTTTGAAAAGTGCACCATTTGTCAAGTGAAATATGATCAAATTATGTTTGGAAGTGAATCTGGTGATTAAGATGGTGATTGCTAGTCAAATATTGCAATCGCTGTGAATAAACTGCAAATTGATTTTACGTTTACTGCAGCATTAATTCAGGAAAGACAGTGGTGGAAATGGATACTACTGTACTTGCTATCTAATAGTAGCTATAGCAAAATTATTGTATATATTTGACATTTATTAAAAATATTACAAATGGATGAGTGGTGACATGGATCACATTTTTTGGTTCAAGTTCAAGTATAGGATGTCATAAGAATCTGCAGAAAAGTTTTTCTCCTGGAAAGTAGGATGATTCCAACTGTAGATTAAATACTGTAGGATCTGCCGTCCGGATCCCGTAAGTACGCTGCAAGCAGATGTGTACGCTTACACATCCACTTGCATGCGCCCAGGCAGAGGAAAAATCATGCAATACTGTAGTTACTCACTAGCTGTAAATTGCCAGGACTTACTTTTAAGTTGAACGCTGATGGCCGAATTGAAGGTGCGCACTGACTATTGTGATGTCATCTGCTTGCCCCGAGCAGGCAGGGGCACGCCTGCATTTGCTGGAGTGTGCCCACCATTTTTGTGGGCACGCCCATGAATCAGGCAGCGAAAGAAAATAAGTCCTGGGGCGGATAAGGGACTAAACCTTGGCCCTGGAGGGAGGAGATGGGGCCACACAAGGACTTTGGATAACATATACAGAGGAGGCCGAGGCCAGGGCCAGCAGTCAATATAGGCTGTAGGGAGGAGAGGTCAGGGTTAATGTGCAGGTGAAGGTTTAGTGTACAGTTAGAGTTAGGCTGCAAGGTGAGGGCTTTTAGGGTTAGGCACCAAAGGGGGTTGGGGATAGGCTGCAGGGGGAGGGTTAGTGTTACTGCAGGTAGGGAAGGATAGCGTTAAAGGGGTGGGGGTTAGAATTCTTACCATTCGGGTGTCAGGATTCGGGATGCTGTTGTCGGTCTTAAGACTGCTGGCATCCCGATACCATCCCATGTTGCATTATAGGGCATGTGTGTTGTATTAAAGAGGATATGTGATGAATTGCATGAACCTCTTAAAAAGGGAGAGAACAAGAAGGAGTCATTGAAAATAGTTGACAATAGTACAGATTAACTTGTTTTTAATGCACATCTTGCATTATTGGGCTCATGGGCTAAAGAGTAGACGTACTAAATATATTTGTGTGCTTCTTCTGTTGCAATTGAAGATTTGTTACTGTTACAAGTGCACATGGGTTTAGATATTAAGAATGTTTGGTATATCAGTCACATAATGGCCAGTGGTGTACGTGCACTGCTATCATGCAAGAGTGGTGCAGTGGCCACTATTCGCAGCTTCCAAACTCTGTCATGGAGATGGTCCGATAAATGTCATGGTAGGTGAGCCAAGGAGAACTGTGGATGGTTGGGAGAACGATGAGGCTCACTCATCTAATAATTTATGTTGTCACTTGTCTGTCTTAAATTTTAGAGCTGTGAGCAGGGGTGGTTGGTACAGATAGACATATATACATTTTATGACACTCCTGTCAGACATACTGTAGCAGCAAAGAAGAATAGTTCTTACTTTCACAATCTCCCTGAAGATAGCAGGCAAGGCAAGTATGGTGTACTGTATCTTACTTACCAAAAGCCCACACTGTCTAGGGACAGTCCCCTGGCTTTCATTATTGACCATGTGCACAATACAATTCAGTTCCTCTTATTCTGTTTAATAATTGGGTAATTCAATAGTTTTTCTTACTATCTTGGCTGTAAATTAATATTTTTATACAGTTTAATGGCCATTCTAATTATCTTAAACCAATAGAATAGTTCTCAGCACACACAAATTGTGTTACCGTTATTAGACTTGTGGCTAAAAGTTCAGTTTGTACAGTAAGCACACTATGGGCCAGATGTAATAGCGTCTGAGTTTAGGGGCCGTGTGGGTTGCCGTGCAAATTCGGATGTATTTTTTAATGAAGAAATAATATAAGCTTAATATAATAATTCTATTCCTCATTTAGACTACATATAAATAGCCTAAAATGTAAAGAAAGAGACAAGTAATGTAGGTTTTCCTATGTAAGATCACAATTCACACTGGATAGATTTGATATGGGGATGTGTTTGTTATAAATGGAGAACTTCAGAGCTAGTCTAAATGGAGTGTGGTGGTGCAACAGGCAGCTAGTGTGTCTGCCACTTACACGCCTAATTATCCTATGTGTCTTACATACAGATGCTGCATCTTCTGAGAAAGCATTTTAGTCTAGGTCTAGGGCAGTGATGGAGAACCTTGGCTCTCCAACTGTTGTTGAACGACACATCCCAGCATTCCCTGTGCTTCACTCAGTGCACTGAGCGCAGCACAGGCAGCACAGTGGAGGCAGGCGAGGGGGGGGGGTTGCGGTGGGAAAATGAGGGGCCTGGGACAGCTGTACCCACAGCACTCCCCCTATCGGCGGCCCTGAGGAAAGGGAGTATAATATATAGTGGTCCTATGAACATTGCTGTTATTGAAAAATATATAGCATATCCTTCCTGCTTTGTACAAATACATTGAAGAAGGTATCTACCAAGGTAGAGAGAAAATTACGAGAGATAAAGTACTAAAGTACTAGCCAATCAGCTTCTGTCTTACATTTTACAGGCTGTGTTTGAAAAATAACAGAAGCTGGTTGGTGGGTACTTTATCTCTCACAGTTTAATCTCTCTATAAGCGTTGATAAATATCCCAGTGTGAGGAGAGTTGTGTCCTTATCAAAAGTTTATCTTAGCAATTATTCAAAGAGGACACTAAAAAAATACTAAAAGAAGTGTAAAAAGTAAGGGGAAAAGAATGTATGTAGAAATAAGACATTTGCCTTGAGATCAATCAAAAATTAGGCTGAGAAGGCGAATGAAAATATTAACCCTTTGAGTGCCAACATTGCTGTGAGCGATCCTCAAAATATCTGCTAAAAATGCCAGCATCGCTCACAGCGACTGTTCTTTTAGTATAAATAAATACAAATACAGACAAGTCAAGTAATTGAAGTTTAGTTAAATATTGCACCAAAAAAAAAGAACAGTCGCTGTGAGCGGCGCTGGCATTTTGATGATCTCTCACAGCAACATTGGCACTCAAAGGATTAAAGTGTTCATTCGCCTTCCCAGCCTCATGATTTTTAGGTTAGTCCCTCACAGCCCTGTAAAAGTATGTAACTCTCCTGAATCCCACATATTGAGGATAAAATCACAGAAAATGCAGCGACAGTGTGAAGGGGACAAGGCTAAAATATGAGAAAGATATAATTTAGCCTTGCCCGCAGACCCACAAGCTGTAGGCATTTCCCCATTTCTCGCACTTGATTGCGGGGCATTATGACATGACAGTCCATCCATCCTCCCCAGCTCTTCGAAGTGACCTGCTACATCTTCTCTCCAGGCTTCTCCCAAAATGGAGGAAAACAAAGTAAGTATGCTTTAAGGAATCAATAAAAGTATGATCATTGGTGCAATCTGAGAGTCCGAATTTAATATTTCTAGTCTATAACATAAGTAGTTAAAGTTTGTGTAAAATTTTAAGGTCAAAATCTCAAGTAAGACATAAATGCTGAACAGGACTACCATAGAGACACAAAATGGCCTATTATACCAGGGTCTATGTGCTGTGTAAAAGGGCCATTTGAAAAACCCTGGGTCCAGCAGCCTGGCATTCAACTGGGCACTCTGACCCAGGTCAAAAGAAGGGTTGCTGTGGGTGCTAATCATCACAAATGTCGCGTCGCTCCGGTGACGGATCCCTGTCCAAATCCGGGCTGTGACGTGGCATTTGCAATCTGAAAAGGGTATTAGAGACATGTGATTCAAAATCAGTTAAACAGAAAACATACTTGTCATTGCAGTATTGATTTTATCCTATATTTAAGAACATAAACATAAAAAGGATAATATTATCTTAACCCCTTGAGTGCCAGGGCAAATATCCAAAATAGCTGTGAAAATTGTCACGCAAACATTTTTATTCATCATAATGACCTGTAATATTTACCTTATATAGGAAATATAATCTTTTTTATACAACAATTTTCATTTGAATTTATATAATAAATTTGAGCGACGCTGGCATTTTTAGCGGCTATTTTGTGCATCACAGAGATATTGGAACTGAAAGGGTTAAATACCACATATGTGAGACTTGATTCTGAAACACATTTTTGAATACTCATTATAAAGGTCCTATAAGAGGATTTTAACTAAATCATTTGATATTTAGATTAAACTGAATAATATCTGGGCTTTTCATATCCAGGGATTTCACCTTTGCAAAGAAAATGGTGAAATGGTCATGCAAGTCCAAATGATGGCTCAGACATGGTGCTAGACTGAATCCCAGGCCAATATTGCCAGTTCTAGACTAACCATACACAGCTCAACAATATTCATTTAATCTTGATATTTAGTAATAACCAGGTTATTAGTTATTGCACCGACATATCCCCACAGGCCTACAGTATATATTTGCTGGTTCTGTATTTATTGGCATAACATAGATGTAGACCTGCATCTTCAGGCATTAGATTTGAATATCATTTCAGAATCTGAACCAAATGACAAGGATTATACCTCAACACAACAACAATCTTACACAAGTATTTTCCTCACAGGGAACTTGCAGTGTTCTTTTTACTAGCACATCTTTATTATATAAAACATATTTAATTATAAAGCACAATGCAATATGCTGGTGCTTTAAAAGTAATTGTTAATAAATAAAATAAATATTTCAGATAATTGTCTAAATTGGATACTGTATGAATTGTAATCATGTCTTTTTTTTATATGCAGAATTTATATAAAATAACAAAACAATGAAAACTACTAATCCCAATCACAATTTTTAAAGAAACTTTTTATAGGTTGTTTGAGACATTTTATTAAAGTTTCTAAATTTGCTCTACCCCAAATAATTGTGTTGTGCTTTTCTGAATTTGTTTTGCCCTTTATCTGTATATATGTATTTGTTCCAATGCATTTTGGCCTATGAAAACTCATTCTCTTATAAATGTAAACATTTTTGAACAATTTGAAGAATGACTGAGTAAAACAATTGGGCAAAATGTTTCACAGTAGCCATAGATACAAAACAAAATATTTATGCAGAAATGTAAACATTGTAATAATCTTAACCAAAACTTCATCATAGCTATAAACTAAGAGCTGTATTAAATGGTTTTCTAAATAAATCAGATTTTATGTTTATATTTATATTTTTTTTAATTTTTTTGTTTAATAATTTTAAGTTGTTATTTTTCATGTGCAGTTATTACTAATACTGAATAGCTGTAGATAAAACTTATTGTTGGTCACGTCATACTACTTTTAGGGCCTGATTCTGGTTGAATCGGCTCACTGGCACAGCTTACCAAGTGCCCGAGAGCCCACTCCACCGAAAAATCCACCCCCCCCGCCACACTGATTCCCTTCACTACCTTGCGAGGGGATGGGTATCGAGACACATCCCATCGCATGTCTCCGCTGCAGGAGATATCATTCGATGGTCACCGACCATTGAATGATATCTCCTGGCTTCGACAACTGACTTTTATTTGCGTGTGCCAGAACGAAGACTGGGCGGGCGGCCGGCATCCTGTGACATCAGCCGCCCACCCCTGGCACACATCGAGCCACCCCATAGCCATGGAAACACACAGTGTATTCATGGAGATGCCCATAAAACGCTGGGCCTTCCAATGGCCGATCCCCATTCCCGCCGCCGTCCTTGTCCCGCCCCGAACCTTGCAAACGGCTCAGCAACTATGCAAATCACTGCAGCCGTGTGCAAAGGGCAACTTCACATGCACACAAAAGACCTTGCGCATGCGCAGATTCACAAACACCGGAATGGGGCTGAATTCAGCCCTGTGTGAATGATTTAGAATAACCCCCTTAGTGTATAGTTAAATGTGCAATGCCCACTGGCCAATTGATATAACCTAACCTTCCTGCATAGGCAAGTAATAAGAACACTGCAGTGTATACAAATAAGTTAATGTAGAATAAAACATTAATTTTAAAATAATTTCATTTATAATGTATACATCACAAATAGCAAACATAGTCAAAATGCACATCTTCTCAGTTTGTGGTTCCAAGCGGAAGGCACTACTCCAACATACCATTAAATGTACCAGTCAGTCACTTCTCAAAGGTGTACATCAAATTCAGTGTTCTCCTTAGATCTTACGCTGATGGTCCAAATGTATCTTTGGAAGTTACAATGGCAACTCTTATTGATTTGGCATCCTTTATTCCTTGTGCTTATTCTTTTGTGTCATGTACAGCTTAGTCCACATTTTTTTCTTCACACAAGATACTGTATGGGACAATATTGGATGCTACTTCAGTTTAAAGACAATAAGTATAAATTTATCAGAAACTTTCTACAAAGCTTCCAGGGAAAAGCCCAGTCCTTCCATTCCTCTGTAATGTTCCCTTATACCATCCATCTTCTCGCTTCTTGTGCACAAACACAATGTCACCTTCTTTCAGCTCGATTTCCGCTTCACTCTGAGGTGGGTATGGCACAACTACACGATATCTGAAATATACAACATTATTACTGCATAAACATCACAAAAATCTGAACATAATTCCATTAGTTAAATGTTATAACCATCATGGTTTATGCCATATTATTGTTTATAACTTCAAAAAGCTTTATAGAAATTTTTTTATATGTGGCACGGTTGCAATATTGGGCTAATAGTTTGATTTTTTCAAAATTGATCAACATAGTTGGGTAAACAGATAGAGTTGTTTATAGTACAAAGACATAAAAAGTTTAACATTTTAATGATCTATATAAAGCTTCATACACATGGAGTGATTGATTGCTCAGCGATATATCACTCAGCGTCCAAATTGCTGAGTGTCCCGTTTTCATCAGCGATGATTGCTGATGAAAACTAGACACTCTGCCGGGGAAAGTCGCTGGGATCTGGGACCTGCGACCAGCGACCACTGCAGGGCTGGTGGCGGGAATGCGCTGCTGGCAACAGTCACCCTGTACGCTCAGCAACGATATTGCCGGCGATTTCGGCTGAAATCGCCCCCTGTGTTCGGGGCTTAACTCTTCATTCTTCACAGGGCTTAAGCAATGGAGGTTTATGAAAGTTAAGAAATATAAAGCTCCACTGACAGGTGATGGAGAAGCAGGTTAAGGACTATTAGTGATGAATAACTTCTGATGACACGATCAGATGATGGAGTAATGGGTTAAGTAGGACTATTAGCGATGAACAGCCTCTGATAACGCCATCAGGTAATGGAGAAACGCATTAAGGGCTATTAGAAATTATACTTTTAATTACAGCTCCTTGTGGTCTTTAATACCATATTTATACAATACCTACTAATCTGTCCACATACAGCAGTATAATTATCCATGCCAATGCGCGTCACAGAGTATTATAGTTTAGTTTGCACCTGAACTTTACTGTATATTTACATAATAAGCCTGACTTTACCATTCACCTGTAGCTCTGCTACTAATCTTATATTTATGTGCCAATATGATATTATATTACTGCAGTCAAAATCATGAGAACTGTCACAAATGGCAAATGAAGTTTGCAGGCACACAATTTTTATGACTTTTAATAAACTAAATTATGCCGAGAGCTTGCAGACCTACCATGTGGCTAACGGATTTTCAGCAATCTATACAATTTACTTCCCACAAAGCACTTAATTATTCTCCTTTTTTCTATATTTCTATTCAACTAAACATCAGCCCAGTACATAATAACATGACATTTTGGAAAGTTTATGCATTTTTAAAGCAAATTTTAAGTATATAAATTATGTCTTTCTGTTTATTTAGATAACATAAGTTAAGGAGTACAGAATTTGCACTGTGTGTTACAATGAACTTATGCTTATTTCAGAGTATTCTATTTATAATAGAATAAGGACACCAGGAGAAATCTCAGACACATCCATAAACCCCAGCTTTCAAGATCTCAGCTTGTGGCAGAAAAAGGTAAAATTAGTTTAAGGAAATCATTGTGTGCTCTAGATGACTTTATTAGTTTAGCTAGAAAGTGTGAACGTGATGTGAATATTGCACGGAGAAAGCAGTAAATATAAATCAGCTTAGATGATTTTCAGGTTTTCTATATCTCTCCGAGTGAATAAAGAGCGTAATCACTCTACATTGACAACATCAAATCACATCAATGTTCTAAATCCCTTTTTAGATTACTAATTGTAAATCAAGAGTCCTACACATTTCTTTTTCAATC
This sequence comes from Crinia signifera, assembly GCF_055691185.1. NCBI lineage: Eukaryota > Metazoa > Chordata > Amphibia > Anura > Myobatrachidae > Crinia > Crinia signifera. The sequence continues at coordinate 233,923,657 of NC_139218.1, read as the reverse complement.
TTTAAAAAAAAATGTATTTAGCAAGATAAATCCACAAAAAAAATGTTTTTTGGGGGTTTCTCGTGCTAAGTTTCACATGTATTGTAGGTGTAAAGAAAAAAAAACAGTCATTTTCGAATACAGTATACTGTACAGTATATAGTACAAAATGGTTTCAAGTTCAGACATAATTTATGTAATGTACATTATATAAGCCAGCATTTAGCACTCACAGATCTTCAAAGGGACAAGCAAAAGGGTCTATAATTAGTTAGCATCAGTGGTGGTGTTTACCTATGGGCTGCAGGGCTGCAGCCCCCCCCTTCAGATAAAATCCTCCACTGTAGTGAAGCCAGGTGCAGTCTGTGAGACGGCACTGGCTTCACTGTGACTGGCAGTGACTTGCTATTGGAAGTCTGACCTGCCAGTCACAAAGGCAGTCCCATACGGAGGTGTTACCTCCCTCCGGGACGCATCGTTGCGGGCTGCCGGGCAAAAATGGCAAATGTGCATGCGCAGTACCTATATATACCTATATATATCTATATATACCTGCCGAAGCAGCCCATAGAAGCTAGCCATACTGTATGCGCAGTACATATGTTTGTACTGCTCATGCGCAAGTCCCGACGCCTGTCATCGTAGGACAGGCGCCAGGGACTGAAAGAGGCAATGGCAACGACAGCGGTAGTGACAGGGGGAGAGTGGGGTGCCTGCGGCAAGAGGCAGCCCCCCTCCTCGAAAGAGGTAGGAGCTGCCACTGGTTAGCATTTTAGTAACAAATACTGTAAACCTAAACTAACATAAAACGCTAAAGACTAACAAACCATTGTAATATCTTCTTGAATACCATGTGATACCCTGACTGCTGGCCCTCATCTGTGCGAGTGCTGGAATTCAAATATATGTTTTATATAGCTATAAGTGACCAAGTGGCATGAAATTCATTATGATCACTGAGTTCTGCTTGTATCCAGCTGGCTGGCACTAGGAACCACTGTTGCTCTCACAGAAGGTCAATTCTCCAAAATGCACTACTATGTGGGGGTTCCATCAGGCAAGACGCACTCCCAGAGGCAGAGCATCATAATCTGCAACAGTCTAAAGGGCTTCTGAAGCACGCTGTACCACTTCTACATCAGGTGCACTACAACATCCAGTACTCCAGGCTTGCTCCAGCCTGATACTGATATATACCATGACTGCATTTCTCTATACACCACTGTTGTTTAACCCCTGCCTTGCACCATTGTTTCAATGCAATGTACCACTGTTAACCCTGTACCCATGGATAACAATAAATAGTTACCGTGATTGAGAACTCTCTGTATTTCTAATAGTCACTTTCATATCCGCCGTACTCCCTATTGTTGTGACCCATATCCCAATAGGTTTCCTATATCCATCCTTATATTTTGCAGCAGGGTGCACATTACCCAATCATGCAGAGTTGGGCACAACTTGCATGCAATCACAATTGTAAAATGAATCCCATAAAATAATCACATATTGCTACATATGCAGGAGCCTTTTTAGTCAATTCCGCTCGCATATGCATTTTGCAGGAATTCAATAATTGCTCTATTTGCAAATTCTCTAATAATCAATCCATGCTGAATTGGGCATTCCCTCTCAGAGAAGGGCATATTTATTAACAACCATATATCCACATATAAAATGCAATTGTGGTATAAAAAATTGTTGCCGTAACTCACAGTGCGGAAATGAAAGCCTTTTTTATTACCGTATATACTGGAGTATAAATCGACCCGAATATAAGCCGAGGCACCTAATTTTACAGCAAAAAAACTGAGAAAACTTATTGACTCAAGCAGGACCCTCACTCGAGTATAAGCCGAGGGGGGCCTTTTCAGCATAAAAAATGTTCTGAAAAAGTAGGCTTATACTCAAGTATATATTTGTTTCTGGGTTTGGAATTGGCACACGTACTGCACATGTGTTGCCTTCCGCTGATGCATGCTAATGTGGCACTGTTAAAAAAGAGAGGGACCCAGAGATAACTATCTACACCTGCCATGAAACATACATAGCTATGATGACTGTCAGTTATTTGGTTTAGCACCTCACAGCCCTGGGTTCATGGGTTCTTCCCTATTGTAACTGTGTGGAGTGTGTATATTTAATTAATTATTAACACTCCCAGAGTAAAAAAAAAAAAACCATTGATGAGTTAACTGGTAGTGACAAAAGTGGACCATAGACTGAAGTATTACACATTCTTTATAAACATTCTAATAATCTGCTGCTAATACATGTGGCCAGCAGGTGGTGATAGATGATCCAAGCAATCAATGATTCTTTATTATTTATTTACAGTTTATATTAGCGCTTACCAGACACTTTCAGGAAATTGCAATTTAGTTTGTTCTCTGCACATGCTATGCATACTTTTTGCACAGTGCCCCATTGAGGCGGCGTGTCATGCTCCACCCAGAGGGCGTGTCTAGCTCCATATATGGAGAGATTGTGAAAAGAGATTGTGAATGTGGCACCTAGAAGTGGGGGTGTGTACTGCTACATCTGAGGGGAATCTTTTTAAATGACTTATATACAAATGTAGATGAGCCCCAAAGCAGTAATTAGAGCTATTATACTTGCTAAACTGCAAGGAAATGGCGCTAATGATTCAATGTAAATGTATCTATCTCTCATACCTTTTTCCCCCCAAATATGTAAACGTTTAATGTGGGCGAGGTGAAATGAGGGAGATTGCTAGACTAATGAGGGAGAGAGGGAGATTGCTGCTATTTCAGTGAGTCTCCTGCAGAATAAAGTAGGGTAGGCAGCTATGATGCTATGCAAAGAGACTCTTCCTAATTTATTACCCTCATTGTCATATAAGTAGTCTTACATCAATTGGAAAGATACGTTAGTGGTGTTACAACCATTCGTTTAGAGACCAAGCCAAATAGTAACAACTGTCTATAGGCCTGATTCAAAGATCAACGCAAGAGTTTACCATCTGAGTGGCACTGCACTCGTGTCGCAGAAAATGAATGGCAGGTCGCAGACTGGATTTATTTGCAAATTTATTGGTAGTCAAGATGAACCATTTGTTGTGGCTTCAAAAACGCCTGCAACCATGCTGCACAACCATGGGGCTACTTGGAGGTTTGATAATCGACTGACCTGTGGGGACTGCAGAGTCTTTACATGTAGCTACAGATAGAACCATCCTCTTCTAGCCCTTTAATAGGATGAAGTGAGCCACAGCTGTTGGACTTAAGCCTATGCAAATCCCTACTATATAGTTCTATGTATTGTATTGCATCTGAGAACAATAGGCTTTGGTGAGCCATGGCTATCCACAGATGTCTAGTTGAAGAAGTTACAGTACATATCTCCGGGCATGGCATGCTAACCATTGACTCCTGGGAATGGCCTACTAACCAGTGACTCCTGGGAATGGCCTACTAACCAGTGACTCCTGGGAATGGCCTACTAACCAGTGACTCCTGGGAATGGCCTACTTACCAGTGACTCCTCGGAATGGCCTACTTACCAGTGACTCTTGGGAATGGCAAGCTAACAAGTGACTCTTGAGAAAAGTCTACTAACCAGTGACTCCTGAGAATAGCATGCTAAATAGTGACTCCTGAGAATGACCTGCTAACCAGTTATTCCTGTGTATGACATGCAAACAGGGACTCATGGGTCTGGCATGCTAATCAGCGTCTCCTGGGAATAGCATGCTAACCAATGAATGCCCATGATGTGTTTGCTTTTTAACTCAATATATTTCACGGACACATTTTCCATTGTGCACAAAATCTTACCTTTCTCGCGACAGGTATTTGGGTTCTGGATGTACAGCTAACATTGCACAAGCAGGCTGTCTTACTGGGGATGGAACTGAAAAATTGAGATCTAAAGAGCCAGTTTTTCTGTGTAATGGATGCATTCCCATTGCTCCTTGCATTTCACTCTCAATGGGACATGACCCTGCTCTCCCATGGTTGGTGATGGAGAACTCAAGTCCGACAGCTCCTTGTATTACTCCTTCCACCATAATTTGAGGATCATGTGTTGGTGAGATGGATGGAGGAGAACGGGACTTCTTTTTTGCAGAGGCTCCTGCCAAAAGTTTGAGAAGTCCACCCTTTTTCTCTCTCTGAAAGGTAAAGCAAACAGTTAAAATGGTGTATCTGTATATCTGTCTATCTATAGTATGCAATTATAATAACTGAGCTTCCGCTGCACTAGTGTAACTTGTATTCTTTGTAATGAAATTTAAAATAAATTTCAGAACTCTTCAAGAAGGAAAAACTGATACTGTTATGAGCATTGGGCCTGATTCAGAGTTGAATGCTGTTGTATGAATTTGCAATCCTTCAATTATCAAATGACTGTGCATGCATACAGATAGAAGCACCCATGCGCTAGCAAAATTAGCGCCAAGATTAGCAAAAATACCTAAATGCCATCCCCTCACAATTTGGCTGACAGCAAGCCGGAATTTGGAGGTGGTAACCTGCTGTTTTCTGAAAGAGTAAAAAAAAACACAGGTGTGTCCGTGTGTTTTATGGCAGGGTCTGTGACGTCAGCACTGCCTTGACCAGCCTGTCTCTAATGCAGAGTTGTGGAAGGGTCACACTTACTCACATTTGCATAGACTTGAAATATCATTTGATGGTGAGTGAACTGCATGTGGATATGCGAGAGGATACTGGATAGCGATATTTTCACAATTCACTTGCATATTTACACAGGCCAGGTTTTATTTCTGGCTGGGAAGCGGCTAACTACTCGCAGTCATCTGCAAATTTTGGGGCCCTCCCAAAACTACAACTCCAGTTGCTAGCCTGCCAGGTCCCTCCCAGTGATGCAACTGCTAAATTTTGCAATCGCATTGGCAAAAATGCGAACGCAGCATTTTCCTGAGTCTCCTACAACGGACACTGTAATATACAGCCGAGACCCATTTTGTCACTTCCTATATATTACACATCCCACAGCCATCGCTTCACCCAGGATTCAACTTAGCATTGATGATGATAATTAGTAGAGACAGGATTATATGCATTTGCATATTTGCATATGCATTTGCATATTTTGCCCATTCTCACTGGTTATTGCATATTTTACCTAAAATCTAGTGATGTTGCATATTTTAGGCTCTGCCCCCTTTCCACCCGTGAGTCACAGCACTGCTTTGCCCTGCTGTTGCTGGCCAGGTAGTGGTAGAGTGTGCAGGCTGGGGCAATATGTGCGCAGTGTGGGGAACCTTGGATGTACGCTATGTCTGACACTGCTCTAGGCTGCCAATCCATTTTGATAAGTCAGTCGAGGCGGATGCCATTACGAAGCTCCTGAACCTTTGCCTGCCCCATGCCTGGGACTTTACACCAAGAGACAGACTTCTGCAGCAGAGGAGGCGGGCAGAAGGGTTGTGACATCACGCAGAGCGGAGGAAATGCCCAGTCACAGTAAGTATGCGGCGCAGGGAGGAAACCTTCCACTGCGACGCCCTCACACGCTATGCTGACATTTGATCCATCGGCGCTGGAGATAAGGGTCCGTGTAGTTGATGCAAGAAGAGCTTTGGATGCTGCAGTCTGCTGTAGCAGCCAAGAAGAAAAAAAGTGTATAGTGCTAGACATCTGCAGATGCTGTGGGCCTATTTTTGAGGTTTATTTGCATCTATTGTATGCTGATTTTTAAATAAATAAGTTAAAAAGTACTTTTTTTATTATTTAATGTAGCATATTTTAACACTTTTAATGCATATTTTAAGTATTTTTCATGCATATTTGCATGCATATTTCAAGCTTTTTATGTTGCATATAATCCTGTCTCTAATAATTAGTATTACATTCAATACAATTTTGTTTGATAAAAAATATCCCCTTTGTGCTACAGTACATCACAATACAGTATGTCCAGATTCAACAACTTCAAATCTTTCAGTGTGTGCTCTACATACTAACTTCGCATACTGCATTTTATGTCATTGGTTATTTTTGTAAATATTAAAGAATTTAAGGTTCCACTTCCAGAACGCCAATTAGAGGAAAATACATTCTACTTGTCAGCATTAAACTTTATTAATTGCTGATTGTGCGGTACTGTAAAAGCCTAAAGTAATTATATAACAAATGCACTGTACACTTGTCTGTACACGTGTCTGAAAACACCTACTCATTTCATTTTTATTATTCAGCTTGAAATGTCGAGCTACAATTATCAGTGTCAGTAATGTCTGCTGAAGTCATTAATTGGTGCAATTACAGTATATGCCTATTCTATTGCATTATGCGGAAGGAACTATTACTACTACTACTACAGGTATGTGGGTTAATGTGCAAGGGGAATTACTACTGTTTGGGCATTATGTGTAAGGAGCATGTCTGCTACTGTGGCTTAATGCACAAGGGGTGTTACTACTACTCTGTGGCATAATTTGTAAATGGCACTTCAACTGTGTGGGCATAATGTCAGGAGCAATACTACTGTGTGGTGTACTGTGAAAGGTGCATTACTACTGTGTGGCATAATATTTAAAAGGCTACTACGAGGGGTGTGGCATGCAATGATGGCATTTCTAGTGAGACTGCTCCACACCCTTTTCCCAGAGTGGTACCTATCACCACTAGCCACCTCCCTTCCTCTATCACGGTGCTCCCCTGTCATTTTCTCCATTTTCCCCGCATGTGGGTTGTGTGGATTTGAGGCGCTGGGAGAAATTAGGATACTTTGAGGAATTAATTGGATGCTGGAAGAAGTAAGGGCATGTGGGAGCTCTGAGGCATGAGGGGAGCAGAATGATATGTTCAGGTAGGTGAGCTGCATTGTTAACAGTGATGTGTGATGGGAGCAGTGTGAGCTGAGAGGGCAGGGAACAGTGAGGTGCATGTAGGAGTGTGAAGGGTGGAGTAGGGTGTCACTAACAATGGTGACACCTGATGCTGGAAGATTTAATATGCAATGGAAAAGTACACATGGCCTTGCAGGTAAGGGGTGTGCCCTCATGGTTAGAAACCAAGTTTTGTCACTCCAGGTGTACTGGAATTGTTGGCTGCCTCGGGGACAAGTCCAGTCCAGTTTAGGCTCCCATAATAACTAAATATGGGGGATTGCCACAATTTCTCTCCTGCTTCCCATGCCATTTTTTTTTATTAAAACTTTAGAACACTTTTTTAGACAGAACCATGCGTAAATCTCACTGATCTGTGCATGGTTCTGTCAAACTCTCTAGGCTGGACCTGGTCTTTTTGTTTTGCAATTTCTGGTAACTTTAAGGGTGCGAATTGAAAATCGACACCCTATTACATTTGCGATTTTGATGTTTTCTATAAGAAAGAATCCGGATGAGATTTTTAATGTGTAATTTTTTCAGGCGGGTCAAATGTGCAAATCTAAAGGTGCGTACACACGGGGGCGATTTTGTGTAATATCGTGGGAGTGTGCACCGGCGATATATCGCTGGGTGCGCGCTCCCGTTTTTACCCTTGTAGTGATCGCTGGTCGCAGGAACATGCTCCTGCGACCAGCTGATTTCCACTGCCATCTCTGGTCGCTGATGAACAGGAGACACAGAGCAATATATTGCTCAGCAATATATATCTGAGCAATATATCTCCCCCGTGTGTACGGGGCTAAACCTCAATTCGCACGTTACTATTCTGTATGTGTGATTTTTGGAAAATGTGCGATTTTTGACATGTGTTGCTGAAAAATCGCATATTACCAGAATTCGTACCCTATTACATCTTCACCATAGTATTGTATTATTTTATTCTCAATTAGCAACATACAGTTTTGCAGCACATGTTTGTATTAGGACCTGTCTAATTAACAAGCACTTGAAATGGGTATGCAAACTCATGATACATTGACTTTAGGTCGACAGTCATTAGGTCGACCACTAATAGTTGACAGTGGGTAGGTCGACACCTTTAAATGGATGACATTGTCAAAAGTTTGACACAAGCAAAATGTTGACAGAGACATGGTTGACACTGAAATGGTCGACACAAGTTTTGCATTTTTTTGTTTAGACCAACTTGGTTCTTTATTTACCATCCAAGTGGATATAGAGTGAACAATGTGAGGCAACGCGGTACACTTATACCGTTCCCATGTCGAACAAAACCCGTGTCAACCTTTTAAGTGTTGACCATGTCTAAGCCGACCTTTTTCTTATGTCAGCCCTTTGTCAATGTCGATACTAACCGCTGTCGACCATTAACCTAATGACTGTCCACCTAAAGTCAATCTATCATTTATGTAATTACCCTTGAAATGTCATTGGATAGTCTAACTGTATTTTAAGCAAGTTTTCTGTTCCAATGGGTTACATTTTCATAATTGCTTTAGTCATGCACAAATTATTTAATCTATTTGATGTAAACAATAATTCGCCCTTCTGTTCTCAGAGATAAAAAAAATCTGAAAACATAAATCTTTACTAAATTAATTAATTACAGAAGTACATTATTACTGTCACTTTTAATAACTACTTTCCTGTTTAACAAAGATGAGATAGAGCATGTGAGATCAATGAACTATTCAATTTATGTGACAAAAGTCAAACAATACAGCATTGTAGTACAAGCAGATTAAAGGAAAAGCTTGTGGAATGCATGTTTATCAAAAAGTAATTATGTGATCTACTTAACCATAACACACTTGACAGTAGTGTCAGCTGTCAGACTGGCCATGCATTAAATGTGACATTTGCAGCAGGTGAAGCTAAGGCCCAGTACAACATGAAGCATGAGAAGTGAAAACCGAAAGGCGCTCTGGATACAGTGACCTTTAGGAGCTTCATGTGATGCTTCAATGGATATGATAGAGACATACAGATGGGGCAGGCCTCTTTTTTGCTGGCGAATCGCCAGAACGTCAGCGCTGGCGATCCGCCAGCGGTCTGCTTAACCATCCGACTGAGACGCGTCTCACGTGCACGCGCGTCTCAATCTCCGTCGGCGGGGCGACGGGAACCCTGTCCGTCTCCGCCTCAGGGAGACGGACAGGGTTAGGGGGGGTGCGGGGACCCTGGGTTACCGCCAACATGCCGGCGGTGACCCGGGGGAGCGTCTGGAAGCGCCATCGGAAGGGGACGTGCGCGCCTCTCGTGCACGCGCGTCCCCTTCTCGCTATGCAGATGGCGCTGGCGGGGGATGGCGGCTGGCGTCGCCATCCCCTGCGAAGATGGGACCTGCCCCATCTGTACATAAACATGATTGTGGTAGAGCTCAAAGACAATGGGGTGTATTCAATGCGGCTGGCAAGGGGGTAAAACTGTGGGGATCATCGAAAACAAGCAATCCTCGCTTTTTAACTCCCCCGCCGACCACTCACCCTATTCAACGTGACAGGGAAATCCTTGCTGTCCTCTGAAAGCGAGGATTCCCCCAAACGGTCTCGGTGTGAGCGTGCGGCCTGGAGGAGGGGGTAAGTAACTGAGTCTATTTATTGCACCTTGTCACTAACACTATTGTACTTACCATTTGTATTGTCCTGACGACGGGGGAGGACCGAAACATAGACTGTATGAATAAAACCTGTCCTATCTTCACATCATTGAAAGATGCTGAGTGCCCATTTCTTCTTTGCTCATATATATATATATATATATATATATATATATATATATATATATATACAGTGTACGGTAGTGAGTTCAATAAACTGCGGCACTCCACGATTTTGCAAAATAAGGTTATATTAAGTGACCAACGTTTCAGGGCGACATAGGCCCCTTTTTTGATTGAACTCACTACCGTACACTACAAATTGTGCCTGGGGGCACCCACGTCAATTGAATCTAGTATTTTGGGGTGCCGGACTGAATCAGCTATGTATATGTGTATATATATATATATATATATATATATATATATATATATATATATCGAGAAAAAGAAGGCCACACAATGCGCTCAGTGGAATTAGCTAAGCAGCAACCCTGAAGGGGTCCCCTGTTAGATGGGACCCAGTATAGAAATAGAGAAAAAGGAGGTTTTCAGGGTGCGCTAAGACCTTTCAATTATTAGGACAGTATTGTTTAAAATAGGAAAAATTTAATAAACATTTGCTCACAGAGCATAGCAGTATAAACAAAGGTCGAATCAATACAATTTACAATGTATAAAATGACGTAATCACAATTCAGGTCAGTAGTGGAAATGCGCCCAATAGGCCCAACGCGTTTCGTCGTGAACACGACTTCCTCAGGGGCACAATACAACAGTAGGCAACGATGGTCACACGATCAATGGTTTAGGTTTTGGAACCAACCAAATATAGAAATTTCACGAAAAAGGGATGTCCTTAGGTGATTACAACATAATGTCCACCAGCTGTTTATAGATGGATAAACAAATAGAGAAACCATTCAAAGTTATACGGCTATAATGACCACTTTCAATTGTAGATAGATAAGGGGAAATTAGTAGCCCAATGGAAAGATGTGTACTGCTCTGCTCCAAAAGTGAGAGACTCTCACTTTTGGAGCAGAGCAGTACACATCTTTCCATTGGGCTACTAATTTCCCCTTATCTATCTACAATTGAAAGTGGTCATTATAGCCGTATAACTTTGAATGGTTTCTCTATTTGTTTATCCATCTATAAACAGCTGGTGGACATTATGTTGTAATCACCTAAGGACATCCCTTTTTCGTGAAATTTCTATATTTGGTTGGTTCCAAAACCTAAACCATTGATCGTGTGACCATCGTTGCCTACTGTTGTATTGTGCCCCTGAGGAAGTCGTGTTCACGACGAAACGCGTTGGGCCTATTGGGCGCATTTCCACTACTGACCTGAATTGTGATTACGTCATTTTATACATTGTAAATTGTATTGATTCGACCTTTGTTTATACTGCTATGCTCTGTGAGCAAATGTTTATTAAATTTTTCCTATTTTAAACAATACTGTCCTAATAATTGAAAGGTCTTAGCGCACCCTGAAAACCTCCTTTTTCTCTCTCTCATATATATATATATATATATATATATATATATATATATATATATGGAAGCAAAGTACCTCTACCGCGCTTGTACAGAAATACGGCAGCACCTCTGAGGAGCCCTCTGTTAGACAGGACCCAGAATAGAGATAGAGAAGAAAATGGGTTCTCAGAGTGCGCCCTTTACACAGTGCAAATGTCTAAAACATTGTGTCCAATATACAACAATATAACTGTAATTTACAATAAAAAATTATTTTTATTAAAAAGCGTCTTCCAAGTGATGATATAAGCCCAACGCGTTTCGTCAACAGCTTGACTTCATCAGGGGCATTTGACAGCAGTACAGTACAGAGATTTTCACACCGAAGGAGTCCTTTTAGTACAACTCGTGTATAGCAGGCATTTTCATGTGGTATTTTATACCGGTAACTGTTTCAAACGAGATCACTAAGTGTTTTTGGGAGCATTCAGATGTGAGAAAGATGTCCACTTCTCATCTTAATCAAATACCCAGTAAATTCTGAGGGTTTAGTAGCCACAGGAGAAATGCAATAAACTTGATACCAGATAGCGTTTTTATATAGTGGTGGTAGAACCGGATGTGGACTCCTGGACTCCAAGCACTGAATGATCCTTCAGTGCTTAGAGTCATATATATATATATAAGAAAGAGAATGGTTTTAGACAGCTGCGCTCAAACCGTGTTGGAGTAACAATTAGCAGTCCAGCAAAAAAGTCCTCCTCATTAAAAAGTTTTTCAAAACGAGACACACCACTTCTGGGTCTCCTTGCTTAGGTCCCTTTAAACACAGACCGTCGCTCCCCAAAGTATAAAGACCCGTGTCCAGCGGGTATTAGAAATCTGCAGAGAAGGAAGGACAATGGGGGCGCCTCATAGCGTAGTATTTTTAATGTAAAAGCATATAGACAAAACAGCAATATTAAGAACAGTCAGAGGATGGTACCCGTACCATATAATTCCTCCGCTCTGGGCTCAAATACCACAAGGTTTTTAATATCTACCCGTCCACGGATAACAGCACGCCTCCTCCTGCGGGATTACAGCACACCACTCTGCACTTGCAGCCTTCCACAGGCAGCAAGCACGCCGGTACTTTCTCCACGCTGGTTCAGGGAACGCTGATCACCGGGACACGGAGCACGGATGACGTCACACAGGCGCCCCCATTGTCCTTCCTTCTCTTCATATATATATATGTGTGTGTTTTTCAATGTACTCATGTATATTATTGAATCTGCACTGGAAGACCTACACCAAGCTTTCAGTTGCAGTATGCATGTGCTAATGGTCTTGGGCTGGATATGGAATGTTGACAGTCATAATGTCAACACAATTCTGCCAATGTTGACAATGTCAACATTACTCATGTAGACAGTGATACAATGTCGACATGTTAGAATCTTGGAGGCACAGCCGTAACTTACCTGCTCCAGCTGAATCTTCTGGGTCCTACCAGCCATGTGACTGTAACTTTCATATCAGCACTGCAGTCCGTCAGCATTACAGTAATGTCCTGTACACACTGCGTATAGTGGCCATAGGGACCCATAAACACTTTGCAATGCCAGCCGGGAGAGTGCAATGCCGTGGTGGTGGGGTGGCTGGGGAAGCGTGGCCATGCTGCATTCCCCTCTATAACAATTTGTTTTTGTCACACGTAGCCGCGACGGAGCGCGGCGGGTACAGTACTCACCCGTCCGCGCCCGCCGCCGGCTAGCGTGTGCAGGCTCCGGTCTGCGGTGTGCGGGTAGCGGCAGCTCTGGGTAGGGATGGCAGCAGTAGTGGTGCCGGGAGGCCGGCGTCGCCATCTTGGTTGAGGACAGGAGACAGATTGGCCCAGAGTGGAGGTTCCCTCCTCATCCTGTGCTGACAGCCAATGGCAGCCATCCCCTGGGGATATAGGGGATCTGCCTAGGCTGTTCAGTGTCAGTGCAATGAGTCTTTGGAGTCATTCACAACTCCTAGCTGATTCCCGGATCCTGGCTCTTTCTCTCCTGACTCTGGTGCCTTGCTCCCTGCATCTTGCTACAAGGAAGTTTTCTCCTGACACCAATGCTGCAAGTCCTACCTAGTGCTTGTTCCTGCTTGTGTCCCAGAATTACCCTGCACAGCTTCCGCTGTCCTCCTTCATACAACTCATTCATTCCATCATCTTTCAGTCATCCGGATCCATTTCTTCTGTCATCAAATCAACCTCCTTCCGGATCCTCATCTATGTACTCTGGCTCACCAAGTATACGTTTCCAGATTTCCCTGCCCGTTATTAGTATTGTGCTGGACTCTATTTAATTTATTCCAACTGTCACTTAAAGAAGTATTTGAGTGAAGTTTATCATTTATGAAATCAGTTATTAAACCTGCACGTTTCAATCCTACTCCTCCTGGTCCGTCTCCGGTTCCTGTGCACCGCACGACTCCATCCAGCCCTTTAGCCGTGACAGTTTGCACTGACCCGATGGAATCGGGTGAAGCACAGGCCTCCATGACGGATGTTCTTCAAGGCATCATGGCTCGATTGGAACAAGTAGAGACTACCCAGCGTCAAGTGGCTCAATTTCTCCAGACCTTGTCATCACCTCAGGTGGCTCCCTCAGTTTCAGCAGCACCAACCTCCGGAGCTTCGGCCTCTGCTGCTCCCCCTGGGCCAGCTGCTCCTCACCATCTACACCTGTCAACCCCCAGTAAATATGACGGGTCCCCGAGGGGGTGTCGAGGATTCCTGAATCAATGTGACGTCCATTTTACCCTCCAGCCTTCCAATTTCCCCTCTCCCAAGACTCGGGTGGCTTACATCGTGTCCCTACTGGCGGGTCCAGCCCTGGAGTGGGTGTCCCCCCTTTGGGAGCGTGCGGATCCCATCCTCAATAACTATGAAGAGTTTGTGGCCTCCTTCCGTCGCATCTTCGACGAGCCTGGCAGAGTGTCCTCCGCAGCCACAGAGATCCTAAGGATTCGTCAGGGCAGTCGCCCAGTGGGACAATATGTCGTACAATTTCAAACCCTGGCTTCCGAACTCAGATGGAACGAAGAGGCTCTCGTTTCTGCCTTCTGGAACGGCCTAGCCGGGCGCATCAAGGACGAGTTAGCAACTCGCGATTCTCCTTCCACCCTGGCTGAACTCATTTCATTATGTAACAAAGTCGATCTGCGACTCCAAGAACGCCAACTTGAGAGGAATCGCTCTGATCGCCTTCGCCCTCGATTTCCTTCCAATGTCGCACCAGCCTCCAAACCAACCCCGCCTCCTGCGGTGTCAACAGATGAGCCCATGCAAATCAACCGCTCCCGTCTCTCTCTCGAAGAGAAGTCCCGAAGACGGCGAGAGAATCTATGCATGTACTGTGGCTCCTCAGCTCACTTATTGGCTTCCTGCCCGCTGCGGCCGGGAAACGACCGCTCCTAATCTCCCCGAGGGAGGTCCGATTAGGAGTCTTGCTTCCATCTCCCTCTTCTTCTGATTCCACCATTCCGGTTACCCTTGTGTGTCCCCAAGGGAGAAAAAGAGTTCAGGCCCTATTGGACTCTGGAGCAGCGGGAAACTTCCTTTCTTCTTCTTTTGTCACCCAACATGCCCTGCCTGTGCAACCCCTGGATCACTCGCTGGTCCTCACTGCAGTGGATGGGAGTCGAATTCGTAGTGGACAAATCACCCATCAGACCACCCCGGTGACACTGCTCATAGGAGCTCTACATCAAGAGACCCTCGAATTCTTCATTCTTCCACAGTCCTCACACCAAATGGTCCTGGGCCTTCCCTGGCTCTCCAAACATAACCCACACATCGATTGGACCAATATGGAGGTCAAGGCCTGGGGAACAGATTGCCAGTCTACTTGCATTCCTCAGATCCTTCCGGTCTACCAGACCCATCCACAACGTGAGGGTAACTATCCTTCATCCTCTTCAGCTCCACCCTTGTCGATACCCGCACCATATCGTTCATTTACAGATGTATTCAGTAAAGGTGGTGCCGACACCCTGCCTCCTCACCGTCCTTGGGACTGCCCGATAGAGCTGGTGGCCGGGAAATTCCCTCCTCGTGGCCGCATCTATCCCCTGTCGCTACCTGAGACTGAGGCCATGTCCTCGTACATTCAAGAGAACTTAAACAAAGGTTTCATTCGACCATCTACTTCTCCGGCCGGGGCCGGGTTTTTCTTTGTGAAAAAGAAGGATGGCGGTCTTCGGCCATGTATCGACTATAGGGGCCTGAACGACATCACCATTAAAAACCGCTATCCCTTACCCCTTATCGCAGAACTATTCGACAAGATCAGAGGGGCAGCAATCTTTACTAAATTGGACTTGCGAGGGGCCTACAATTTGATCCGGATCCGTCCAGGTGACGAGTGGAAGACGGCTTTTAACACGCGCGACGGCCACTATGAATACCTGGTGATGCCCTTCGGCCTTTGTAACGCCCCCGCCGTCTTCCAACAGTTTGTAAATGATATCTTTCGGGACTTGCTGTACCACTCCATCGTAGTCTATCTAGACGATATACTCATCTTCTCTCCAAATCTTCAACTTCACAGACAGACAGTGTCCGAAGTCCTACGACGTCTTCGCCAAAATCAACTGTTCTGCAAGTTGGAGAAGTGCGTTTTTGAGGTCACGTCCATTCCATTCTTGGGTCACATTCTCTCCGCCACTGGGATAGAAATGGACCCAGAAAAGGTGAGAGCCATCCAAGACTGGGCAGCCCCCACAACACTCAAAGGAATTCAGAGATTCCTAGGGTTCTCAAACTATTACCGGCGATTTATCCAGAACTTCTCTACTATCGCTGCTCCCCTCACTGCTCTCACTTGCAAGGGAGCTGATCCAAGCCGATGGTCGCCAGAAGCATCCTCTGCCTTCCAGCAGTTAAAGAGAGCATTCATAACGGCACCAATCCTCCTCCAACCAGACCTCGACAGGCCCTTCATTCTCGAGGTGGACGCATCCTCGGAAGGGATCGGGGCCATCTTGTCACAAAAAGGTGAGGATCAAGAATTACACCCTTGTGCCTTCCTCTCCAAAAAATTCCTCCCGGCAGAGAAGAATTACCCCATCGGGGAACAGGAGTTGCTTGCAGTCAAAACTGCGTTAGAGGAGTGGCGATACCTTCTGGAGGGGGCACGGCATAAGATCACTGTGTATTCAGACCACAAAAATCTGTCCTTTCTTAAACAGGCTCAGTGCCTTACTGCCCGCCAAGCCCGTTGGGCCATGTTTTTTGAACGCTTTGACTTCCAAATTAAATTCCGACCTGGAACCACGAATACTAAGGCAGACGCTCTATCCCGCTCCTTTGAGACGACCTCTGACCTAGAGACACCTCCTCGTCCAATCCTCGATCCGCTGGTCTTCGCCCAAGTAACCGTACAGCCATCTCCTCCTCCAGGTAAAACGTTCGTTCCCCCCGAACTCCGCAAGAAAATATTGTCATGGGCACATTCTTCCCGCTTCGCAGGGCACGCAGGAGCACAAAAGACCTTGATGTTCCTGTCACGTTCTTATTGGTGGCCAACCATCCGCCACGACGTAACCAACTTCGTCGCTTCTTGTGTAAGATGTGCTCAGCATAAGGTGCCCAGAACAACTCCCGCTGGTCCTCTCCGCCCTCTAACCATTCCCACAGAACCATGGACCCATCTGTCAATGGACTTCATTTGCGAACTACCTCCCTCAAAAGGTCATACCGCAATCTGGGTAGTGGTCGACCGATTCTCGAAAATGGTCCATTTTTTCCCACTAAAAGGTCTCCCCTCTGCTCCAGTACTGGCTCAGCTATTTATCTCAACCATTTTTAAACTTCACGGACTGCCCAAAGAGATTGTATCCGACCGCGGAGTACAGTTCGTTGCAAAGTTCTGGAGAGCTCTCTGTGCCGCGGTACAGGTCAAACTCAAGTTTTCCACTGCCTTTCATCCCCAGACCAATGGCCAGACAGAACGGGTGAATCAAGACTTGGAGGCCTTTATCCGACTGTTTGTCTCGTCGTCCCAAGATGACTGGGTGGATCTTCTCCCGTGGGCAGAATATATGCATAACAACTCCTATCACTCTTCCTCCGGAACCACCCCCTTCTTTACAGTATTCGGCAAACATCCACGATCTCCGGATTTCTCAGAATTATCCTCTTCCGAAGTTCCTGCAGCAACCACTTCATTACAACGCTTTGCTAAAATCTGGTCGGATGTCCACACCGCTCTTCTTAAATCTTCCGCCCGATACAAGAGGATGGCAGACAGGAAAAGAAGGGCAGCGCCCAGATTGAAAGTCGGAGACCGGGTATGGCTGTCTACCCGCCATATACGCCTCCGTCTGCCCTCTATGAAGCTGGCTCCCCGGTTCATTGGGCCATACCCTATCATCCAAGTCATTAATCCTGTCGCTTATAGACTTCAACTTCCTCCTTCCCTAAGGATTTCGAATTCCTTCCATGTGTCCCTCCTCAAGCCTTTAAGGTTGAACTCTTATCAAAAGAAGATTCCCAAACCGCCCAAGATTAACTCCGAAAGTGGGTCTGAATTCGAGGTAAGACGCATTATAGACTCTCGTTGCCGCAATTCTCGTACCCAGTATCTGGTGGAATGGGTTGGGTTTGGTCCCGAAGAGAACTCTTGGGTGGATTCCATTGATTTGCACGCTCCAAAACTGGTAAAGCAATTTCTCCAGAGAAATCCGCACAAGGCCCATAGGCGCCCTGGGGTCACCCTGAAAAGGGGGGGTACTGTCACACGTAGCCGCGACGGAGCGCGGCGGGTACAGTACTCACCCGTCCGCGCCCGCCGCCGGCTAGCGTGTGCAGGCTCCGGTCTGCGGTGTGCGGGTAGCGGCAGCTCTGGGTAGGGATGGCAGCAGTAGTGGTGCCGGGAGGCCGGCGTCGCCATCTTGGTTGAGGACAGGAGACAGATTGGCCCAGAGTGGAGGTTCCCTCCTCATCCTGTGCTGACAGCCAATGGCAGCCATCCCCTGGGGATATAGGGGATCTGCCTAGGCTGTTCAGTGTCAGTGCAATGAGTCTTTGGAGTCATTCACAACTCCTAGCTGATTCCCGGATCCTGGCTCTTTCTCTCCTGACTCTGGTGCCTTGCTCCCTGCATCTTGCTACAAGGAAGTTTTCTCCTGACACCAATGCTGCAAGTCCTACCTAGTGCTTGTTCCTGCTTGTGTCCCAGAATTACCCTGCACAGCTTCCGCTGTCCTCCTTCATACAACTCATTCATTCCATCATCTTTCAGTCATCCGGATCCATTTCTTCTGTCATCAAATCAACCTCCTTCCGGATCCTCATCTATGTACTCTGGCTCACCAAGTATACGTTTCCAGATTTCCCTGCCCGTTATTAGTATTGTGCTGGACTCTATTTAATTTATTCCAACTGTCACTTAAAGAAGTATTTGAGTGAAGTTTATCATTTATGAAATCAGTTATTAAACCTGCACGTTTCAATCCTACTCCTCCTGGTCCGTCTCCGGTTCCTGTGCACCGCACGACTCCATCCAGCCCTTTAGCCGTGACAGTTTTGTTGTCTATATATGTTAATGACCCATGGGAGCGCTCATTGTTCGGAGTTAAAGGGGTACACACTGGGCAATTATATGAAGGTTCATTATATTGGCCAGTGTGTATGCACCTTAAGTATATTTCCCCTATCCCTAAACCCAATCCCTGTCCCTAACCAAAAACCTCCCTCTAGTGCTTAACCCTCATTTCCGCAGCTTAACCCTAACCTCTTTGGGCAGTCTAATGCTGGCCATACATCAGACCAACTTTCCTCCAACCATCCAACTAGTTGGTTGGTTGGATGGAATAAAAACCTGGAACTGGATAGGAGCAAATGTAATTTGTAATTAAGTCATTTGTTTCCCAAATCGGAAAATGGACAACAACTGTCTCTCAGACAATGTACTGTAGTTGGACCTATTTGATTTAAACAATTTCACTGATGGTTTTTGTCCCTTCTCCTGGGTTTGTGAGCAAATTGCTTATTGGCATTTGCCCCCATATAGTACTAGATTTTCAGTCCAACCAACCAACTAGTTGGATGGTTGGATGAAAGTTTTTCTAGTGCTTGGCCAGCATTACCCTCCTGTATGCAGCCTAACCCTAATGCTGACATGACATGTTGACATTTCATTTGTCGAAATTCTGAGAATGTTATGTTGCCTGCAACAAGGTCTACATCAAAACTGTTGATATTGTTATTTATGATCTTTTGACAACATCCTCGGGATCTACTGCTGCTGGCCAGCATTTCTCAGCTCACAGAGTTATACATTATTATTATTATTATTGCTATAGCCCCAAAATATTTTCTAGCTTTGCAATATGCAATCCATGACATTGATATCATCTTAGTATATCAAATTGTAGAAGAGAACACACTTTTTATGTTTTTTTTTTCCATTAAGTTTTCAGTATTAATATATTATAATAAAAGTAAAGCATTACAATGACAACACAATTCAGTTTCTATAGTTCAGCAGGCACAGAGGTCAGTAATTGCCTAGGCACATAAGTTGCAGCGACTCTACAAACACATTGCAATGCCATTACGGTATATACATTATAAGCACAAGATAATGCAAGACATTGCTGTAGTCAAGGCTGGCTTGTAATTTACCCCTACAGCAATATCAAATAGCTGCTTATTTAGTGTAAACATGAACAGATAAAGGAAATAATTCATTGGTGGCCTTGTTTGACAGACGTCAGACTATGGTTTTGACCTGGATTAAACCCACACACAGCTGTATAAGCTGTTTACATGGTAAATATTCAATACTGTGAAAGTCAATATTCATTAATTTTGTGCTATAAAAATAAATTCTGTACACTGTAGTGGATGTTTTTGAAACTTTCTGTACCAAGTACCAAGACATGGATTCATCAACTACAAATGAATCAAATGGTGCTGAGTGAGTGGAGTGGTTATGATGTGGATTCCTTACTGCCCATGGTGATCATGGGAGATTTTTCAGAATTTAAAACAGATTTAATTCATTTATTTCTTATAAGTAGTATATAAAGGATGACTTAATGGGATGCGATTTTTAGTAAAATTCTGAAATTCCACATTACCGCATTTTCCGAAAAAATAAATAAAAAATGACTATTTAATGGGATGCGAATTTGCGGTTGAACAGTGCGATATGGCAAGATTTCTAGTAATGAAAATATGCGATTTTTAGTCATGAAAATGTGCGATTTTGGAAACATGGTAATGTGTGTTTTTTTTTACAAAAAAAATGGCGTAGGGCCCCCTCCTGAGCATAACCAGCCCCGGTTCAAACCAAATAAGGGTCCCCTGGATTCCTTAAAACCAGCTCCAGGCTCAAGGGCCGGTCCTGGTTCCAAAAATATGGGGGACAAAATGAGTAGGGGTCCACCTTAACGTGCCTTTGCGCATTGGGCACTGGGCTGATGGTTGTGTAAAAATTAGAACAAACTATTGTGTATTGTTGTGGAACTATGAGTCCCAGAAAATCTACACCGCATGCAGGAACTTGTAGAACCAGAAGTCCCAGAATACGGGTTATTAAAAAGCCCACTAGGACTTGTAGTTCCACAACAGTACAAATTGTGAAAAAAAAAACCACAAATACGAACAGTATAGTGGGGTTCGGTGCCCCAGGACTGGTTTGGCTTGGTGGCTCTACTGTGGCACACTTTTACATTCTATTAACACTTTGCACAATTTTTTTTCTCACTAACACTTTCTTAATATTTTAATTACATTTAACTTTTTATTTACTCTCTCTCTCTCTACTATTTATATATATAGCTTTGGCTTCATATCAATAATCCTTATTAACACTACAACGGTGTGCTGCTCTGGGCTTTCTGGCTTGTGCTGGTTTTTGGAGTATGGCACCCTGCACCTAGATATATCGCTAGGGACCCCCAATATACAGAGAAGCCTTGACGACGGCTTGGGGTCTTACACATAAATTTGCGCAAATATATGTAACCAATATCTCTGAATTCTATTAATGTATTGTTCTAGACTGGTTACTAATGCCATTCGTTGAGCTGGGAGAAATCATGTATTGTTACTTGCTCAGTATTACCCCTCCTCCAATGCACCTGAATGGTATTACTAAACTAATTGAGCACCTGCCACTAGCTATGTTTATGTTGTGAGAGGCAGAAGGGAGCCCACATTAGGAGGAGATGTGTGTCTTGATATGCCAAAAGGAGTATTATGGGGTTGCTCTAAGGTAGGTAGCTCTTAGTTTGGATACATTTAAGTAAGGAGCCATTATCATGTGGCTCCTTGCTGGATAATCATAGACCCAATTTAGGGTAACGGTGGTGTGGGGTGCGGTGCCCCTGGACTGGTTTGGCTTGGTGGCTCTACTGTGGCACACCTTTACACTTTGCGTTTCGGATCTTGGGATCCTTCGTCAGTAGCGTGCCTAGCCTTACCAACAAACAGTTTAAATAGCGGCGGGGGCTAATTAGCCACAATCGTCACTTCCGTTTTGTTCGCGGAAAATGCATTTTGGATTATTACATCAATTTCTATAGATTACCCTTTTGTATTATAAATGTTACAAACTTGTATCCCTATTTTGGCTTGTTACAAGTGAAAGTGGACAAACCGTGATGAAATTAAGAGCAATGCTTCCTATTTGTTGACACGCAAGATAGCGGCGCAGTGGAACGCACCGCCATCTTGCTATGTATCCGGAACACATATACAAATGTATTTTGGGCCGGAAACTGCTCAGTGATCCTCCGCCTGCAACACAATGAGGCAGTGAGGATTAGCGAAGCACCGTGGAACGCACAAACACTTCACTTCCGCGAACAAAACGGAAGTGACGATTGTGGCTAATTAGCCCCCGCTGCTATTTAAACTGTTTGTTGGTAAGGCTAGGCACGCTACTGACGAAGGATCCCAAGATCCGAAACGCGTTTGGCGTGCCTTGCCACAGTGACTCTGATCCCCGCTTGGACCCCAGGAACATTGGTCGTATTTGGACGGCGTCCCCCAGTTCCGGAGCTGGATCACCTGCACCATTGGACAATTGTGTTCCTGCTGTGCCCCGGGTTTTTATTGATTGCCTTTACATTCCCCCAGAAATTGTAAGTGCAAATCCCTAATAAAACTTGCTGTTTTAAAACGTTATGCACTATCTGCACTTTTCTTACATATTTAAGTGATACAAAAAAAAAACATTTGTTTGGAAAAAAAATGTTATTGGTTAAGGGGCGCATTTATCATTATAAAGCGATGCCGGTGTGATGATATCACCGGGCATCGCATTGCAGTATCATGTGATACCGCATGGATGTATCAATTTGAGGGCGCAGGGACAGGGCTCCAAAAGGAGCCCGTCCCTGAGAATCCCTGACCCGGAAGCCAGGGGGTCTGCGCATGCGCGGTTATGCGCTGACCCCCGCCGACCCCTCTGACCGCCCTGCCCGGGCAGTGCGATGTGTAGCCATAGGCTACAATGGGCTATCACCATATCAGAATGGCGATAGCCCAGGGGTGCGAAGCCGGGCTGCCCGATGTTGATACATCGGGCAGGTTCGCATCCCTCATAGAAAGCTATGGGGTATGAGGCCGGCGGCGGTGAAGGGGGGATCGCAGCAGGGAACGGAGATTCCTGCTGCGGTCCCCCTTTAATACATTTGGGGGATACTAAATATTTGCGGTTAACCCCCGATTTAGCCGCAAATATTGCTTGATAAATGCTGCCCTAAATGAGATAAAGATAGCAATCATTGAAGTCAGAGGGTGTCCACACACAATGCAAGAAACAAAACAAGAAAGTGGCAAAGAAGAGAAATGACATTGGGATTGTCTTATCCATTATGCACTGTTCATATTGTCTGGATGTGGGAATTGTCAAATGTTTCCAAAACAAAATGCTGAAAACTTTCATCAGTACTGCACATGCTCTGCCTTAAGTACTTTATTTGGTACTGCACATGCTCTGCCTCAGCTTAGTCCTACATAGTGAGAGGACATGACCCTGAGAGATGGCGTCACTGAGATAAGTGCCCCTACAAATTCCACTGCACTACCACTACTATACTGTTGTATGTGAGCCAGTGTTAGCATACCCCGCTGCCACCACCATATACATACACACAGGTTAATTTCCCCCTTTTCCCAACACCACCTGCGCTGTTGCATATGTTCCTGGCTGGATCTGGTGCATCCATTATACAGTATGTGCATTGTGTACCTGTTGTACATACCTGTTACTTAAAATTAACCCTGTGACAATTAATGAAATCATGTTCTACAGTACATGGTTAATAAACCAAAGACCTGGTTATGTTATCTATAAAGTGAATTGGCTTCCATCACAAACCACTGCCCTCTAAACCAACCATACAATACAATGTAGTATAATTTGCCCAAATTATATAATAAAAATCAACAACACAGACAAAGTTGTTTTTATATATTTTCTTTGGAACTAATACTAACAAAGTATTATGCTTGCAGGCAAAGTGTACCTTGTATACATCCACCCAGTACTCTGTGCCATCGCATATGTGCAAAAGCAGTTTGTTAGTCTGCCACTTAGGACTTTCTGAACCTGGATATATGAGCTGGGGGGTAGGGCATTCTACTGGAACACATACAGATGACCAGCAGACGATGTAGGGAATCCTGACAGGTGTCCGGTAAGTATACTTACCTTCTAAATGCCCCTTAATCCCCTCTTCCTAGTCTAACTCTAACCTTCCCCCCAGCAACATATTCCTAACCTACGTACCCTGCAACCTAACCTCCTGTTCTTATTGTCTAACCCTCCCTTCATGCAGCCTAGCCCTAACCTCGCCCCCACACCTGCACTCTAACCCTAGTTTGCCTGCTAGTGCCTAAACTAAACCCCCCACCCCACCTGGCCATACTTCAGCATGTCAAAAGTTGAGATACTGGCGTTGGCCTGTCCATCATACTTGCCTACTTTTGAAAATGATTTTCATGGAAATTATAGTAGGTAGCAGAATTTTGCACAGGGGGCATGTTATGCACCACCCAAAGGGCGTGTCTAGTTCAATATATGGAGAGACTGTGAAGAGAGGTTGCCACTGAGGCATCTAGAATCATGGGTGTATACAGCTATATCTGAGCAAAATCTTTTAAAATGACTTACTGCAGATGAGCTCCAAAGCAGTTTGTAAGAGCTACTATACTTGGTAAAGTGCTGGGAAATGGTGCTGATGATTCAATGTAAATGTATCTATTTCTCATTCCTTTTTACCAAAAATGTAACAGTGTAATGTGGGCTAGGTGACATGAGGGAGATTGGTAGACTAATGAGGGAGAGAGGGAGATTGCTGTTATTTCATGGAGTCTCCTGCAGAACGCAGGAGGGTAGGCAACTATGCTGTCCATCAATGTTGGGATAACGCTCTCCTGGCCATGTAGGACTGCCAACATCCCTTTTTACCATAGACTGAGTACAGGAAGGGTATTTTCGGGTAAATGTGAATCAAATGCAGACTGGCAAAAAGATGCATTTCCCCCAGGTAAAAACCATATTATTTATGGGTGGTCAACACTTGTGATGGGCAGTTTGCAATTGTACCGCTGCCACTGACTATCATGCATTCAAAAAAATTTGTTTCCCGACACCAGAAGCTTTCTTCTGTATTACAATTTATGGGTGGGTGGGTGGGGGTCTTGAAATGCACACCCTAATAATATACATGTATCATGAGGTGCCATCATGCTGGGACCTGTAGTTCGACAAAGAAAGACATGTGGTGCCTGATGCACACTCTATAATAATAAGCTCTGCTATCTCATACCTAATACTAAGTTTAAACCTGGGGCGCAGCACCCCAAAAAAAGCCAGCTAAAACCAGTCACCTCAGGTAAGCACACAAGTGAATTGATAAGGTTTTAGTTAGTTAATAAGAAAGAAGCAATAGCTAGGGGTTAAAAAGTGTTACATAATTGAAAATACTAGAAAGTATAATTAGTGGAAAAATAAATAGTGCTAAATGTTATGGTGTACAACCCCAAGGCAACCCAGCCACGCCAACCCAAGGGGCGCCGCGCCCCAAGTCCATCCCTAAAACTAGCACAATGTACACATTTTCAGGACTTACCTTAATTGTGCCTTTGGTTTAATGTGCAGTCTGTGGTTAGCAGGGACCAGACTGGTTATACCATTTAGATCAGGTGGGCGGGGTGCTACTACAAGATGAGGGAGCCCAAACCCTCAGGTGTACTATTAGCAGGGACCAGACTGGTTATACCATTTAGATCAGGTGGGCGGGGTGCTACTACAAGATGAGGGAGCCCAAACCCTCAGGTGTACTAAGTAAACAATATTTGGTACTTATGAATTAGCCGGGCATCCAATTAGCATACGTACGGCACCGTAGGGAAATCGCGTCGCACCGCATGCGATTTTTGCATGCGATGCGATCGCATGCGATGCAATGTGCTTTTCCTATGTAATTTATTCACTGCTCTCTGGCCTTGAGTGGTGTGATAAGATCGCATGCAATTTTATAGGGTGCAATGCCATTTAATGTACTATACACTTGTATGACATACAATGGGATTTAGGCACCCCCCTACTATCCACGCCATCCTGAAGCGTGGCGAGCAGCGGCGGAATGCATCCTCCCGACCTTTTCTTACCTCCACTATCCACATCGGTGTGGAGTTGATTTTATATAGTGTGGCGAGCGGACGCGGAATACATGTAACGTAATTCTCGTCCCCTCGCCGCGCTTCAGGCTCGGTTGCTCGCTGCGCTTGCCACACTATATAAAATCAACTCCACACCGATGTGGATAGTGGGGGTAAGAAACGGTCGGGAGGACGCGCTGCGCTCGCCACGCTTCAGGGTGACGTGAATAGTGGGGGGGTGCCTAAATCCCATTGTATGTCATACAAGTGTATAGTACATTAAATGACATCGCACCCTATAAAATTGCATGCGATTGCATGTGATGGGATGCAATCCCATCGCACCGCCCAAGGCCAGAGGGCAGTGAATAAATTACATAGGAAAATCGCATCACATAGTGAATGTGAATTTTGCACAGAAAACTTTTTTTAAATGGGATGTTAGTGCATGTGACGTTCTCCTGGCACAAACCAGACACATATACTACTGTTGCCAACCAGTGTGCATTTTAAAATAATTGCTGCTTTGCATTAGTTAGAAGTACACCTTTTATTAGCGAAATGTATATTGCCGCTCTGTTTTTAGTTGCATTCCATTCCATAATATGAGTTTGGGTTATGTATAGTAAAAAATAATATTCATTATGACACCAACTTAGATGACAATTTTGTAAATTGCATCTCTGCAATATACTGTAAACTCATCTGAATACAAACACAAACATGTAGAAATGAATATAAACATTATGATTCAGCTGCCTCTAGATGCCAGGTGTGCCGTAACAGATTTATATTCCCTAAAATATATTTTATACTACAGATTAAATCTACAAAAAGGATAGCGTATTACCCAAGGTTACTCAAGGATGGCAGAAAGGTATGAATTGGGAATCCGAGAATATTATGACCATATGGGTGTTAGCAAGCCATCTGTCTCCTCTCTACTAATAAACAGCTGTAATCTATAATGTCCGGTGATCCCTATACTGACGGGTATGGGATTTTATTGTATAACTGCTGTGACCCTCATGTGTTTAGGCACAGGTACTGTGTGTCTCAGAATGCAACATAAAATGCATGTATTGAAAAATGGAATCTTGGTAAAGTTTAATATATTCATTACACAATGGATTGTAATCATTATCATAGAGTTGGAATATTTCTTGTCACATGAGTACTTGAGAAAAAGCCAATACAGTCCAACTATTTTATGTGACCATATGTTCTTAGCCATAAAAGTGTCCCTTGCTTTATCTGCTATTATGAAGGTAACTGGCCAGCAGATTTTAGAACTGTAATTCAGAAACCAACATTTTCTGTACCTTTTGTAACAGCATCTTCTGTGCAGTATTATTTCAGGTACTTGTGTACTATCACGGCTCCCATCTCATCCCATCTCATTGCATACCATAAGGCTTAAGATGGTATGCAATAAGTTGAGATGTGCTGCGATGGGACCCGATCTTAAGGTGCCCATACACGGTCCGTTCGGCACTTAATTAGCACGCATCGCATCGGATCGCATCCCTAGTGCATGCCTTGTGCATGCACTGTGATCCGAAGCGATGTGTACCTAGTACAAAAAGTATGTGCAGCACATACTTTTTGTACCATACTATGTGATGAGCGGAAGCGCTCATCGCATAGTACAGAACGGAGCCGGCGAAAACGGACCGTGTATGGGCTGCATTATACAATTTAAAATTGTATACCATTTTATATGGCATACGATGAGATGAGATTTTAAATTGTATAAGCACACTAATGGGTGCTTTCAAGGTCAATTGGCCCCCCTATAAGATTTTTAATTGTATAAGCACCCTAATGGGTGCTTACAATGTTAAATGCGCCCCCACGCCACCCCCACTATCAACGCCAACCCGAAGCGTGGCGAGCGCAGCCAGCCCGCGAGGGGCGGCGGTACGCGTCCTCCGACCTTTTCATACCCTCACTATCCATGCCGGCGTGGAGTTGATTTTATATAGTGTGGCGAGTGCAGCGAGCCCCGCGAGGGGACACGTAATACATGTAAAGTATTACGCGTCCGCTCGCCACACTTCGGGCTCGGTGACTCGCTGCGCTCGCCACACTATATAAAATCAACTCCATGCCGACATGGATAGTGGGGATATGAAAAGGTCGGAGGACGCGCACCGCCGCCCCTCACGGGCTCGCTGCGCTCGCCACGCTTTGGGTTGGCGTTGATAGTGGAGGTGGCGTGGGGGTGCATTTAACATTGTAAGCACCCATTAGGGTGCTTATACAATTAAAAATCTTATAGGGGGGCCAATTGACCTTGAAAGCACCCATTAGTGTGCTTATACAATTTAAAATCTCATCTCATCGTATGCCATTGTATGCCATATACAATGGTATACATATACATGGTATACATAAGATGGAAATCGTGGGAGCCGTGATAATACACAAGTACCTTATTTCAATTTGGAAATACAGTGGCACACACTTGTAATCTACAGATGTGTCCTTTTTTTGCTTCATTTGGCATGCGCATAGCACATCACAAGGCATAACTAAATTGAGTTCTTGGTGCACAAATCAAGCCATATAGCTAGATTTTAGGAAAGCTGGATGTGGACAGTTGTGTTCCTACATATGCCAGTGATGATTATGATGATGTTATAATCCTCTGTGTATTTTTATACACATGTGAATACTTAGTACATAGGGGAATCAACAACATTGGTATCCCGAAGGATGGGACACTAGTATACAGAAGAGTATAATGGGAGATTCATATATGCAAGTAAAGGCAATTCCTAATTCCATACACAGCAAAATTGAAATTATGCTAACGACACAGTCACTTTGATTCTTACTGAGTCTACCGGCGGCATCTGAAATCTGATGCTTGCATATAAATACGCACCATCGTTCACACATCAGTGACACCATTCATCAGTAGGGTGAGTAGCCTTATCGATGCTCAAAATGTTCAATAAAAGCCTACCACTGAAACCTTTTGTACTGTTATTTCATTCACAAACTTTAAAGGCTCATGCCCCAAAATGTCTGTTTCACTGACCACCTAATATACCCCCAAAATGTTTTCCTGCCTGTCAATCACTCTGTATCGAAATCTTCACTGCAAACATCATTGGTACAATGATTTAGGTTTGTGCATGCACAGTACTGACACCAATGCACACCAAAAGTTTACTCAGATGGGCAAGCATCAGCATTGTGGCAATTCTGAATCATTCTGATTCTTTATTCACAGGTGCATTTTCATGCAGACTAAGGAAAATGTCTTCTACAAATTGTTACCATAAAGTTAAAAGGACATGACTAGAATGTCATAGTACTGTATGCTGTAGCAGTAAGACTTTGGCCATAAGCCCAGCCATGAAAAAGAATCCCAGATTATTGTTCCTCCTCCATCAACACTTACAGTTGACTTCAGGCAATGAGCCCTATCTTGGCATCTGCCAGATAAAGATTTGTCCATCACATGTGCCGGATAAAGTGCGATTTGTCATTCAAGAGAACGCATTTCCACTGCTCCAAAGTACAATGGCAGCATGCTTTATAACATTCCAGCTGACACTTATCAATGCGCAAGGCAATCTCATGTTTGTGTGCAGCTGCTTGACTATAAAAACCCAATCCATAAACCTCCTGACAAATAGGTTTTGTGCTGATGTTGCTAGCAGAGGCAGTTTGGTAGTGAGTGTTGCAACAGATGTCTCGTTCTGAGTGCTTGTGTGGCCGACAGCTTACCAGCTGAGATGTTGTGGCTCCTAGATGTTTCACTATAATAGCATTTGACTATGAGGTATTGTATATAAGCTATGAACTATAATTTTAGCATGTTAATCTGATGAATAAATTGCAATATGCCAAATAAAAATAAAGTCACTTTAATATTTTGCAAGAGTTTTGTATAGAACAATGGAACACTTTCAAAGATGTTAAGAGCAGTTTATCAGAGGAATTCTGAATATTCACATTATGTCAGCATAATTGGAATTTGTTTTAGGTGTGACAATAACATAAGTATGACTTTGGAAAATGTGGTACTTGTGTAGTTTCGTGGGGCTCGCTTTGCTCGCCCACGCTGCGGGCTCAGTGGCTCGCTATGCTCGCCACGCTATTTAAAATCATCTCCATGCCAACATGGATAGTGGAGGCATGAACTATCCATGTTGGCATGGAGTTAAGTTAGTTTATTTTACATATTTAGTGGCGAGCGTACACCCGGAAGTAGCACGGCGCCATGCTGGCGCTGTGAAACTACACAAGTACCGAAAATGTAAATAATAACTGGGTCAGTAGCACACTAGAACGATTTTTTGGCCGATATATCATCCGATGTTTACCGATAATCGGTCTAAAATCTGCCAATTTCAGTCCGATGCACGATCCCGTGGATCTTTTGCTAAATTTTCTGATCTTACGTGCTGCATGAAAGATCAGAAGATTTAACAAAAGATCCATAGGAACGCACATGGGATCTTAAGAAAAATCTTTGGTAAAGATGTGCGCTTGCCTGAAATCTTTTGTCTAGGAGAGGCAAAAGATTTGAAGGCTAATTTATGCGCACATCTTATGATCGCAGGTCTTTCTAGTGTGTGGGCAAAAAATCCACGGAAGCACGAACCCGAGATCAGACGATTTGCGGCCAATTGGTCGGAAATTGGTCAATTGCCAAAGAAATCCTTCTAGTGTGTGGGCACCTTTACATCCAAATGTAGGTGA
The DNA here is from genome assembly GCF_055691185.1 of Crinia signifera. Taxonomy (NCBI): domain Eukaryota; kingdom Metazoa; phylum Chordata; class Amphibia; order Anura; family Myobatrachidae; genus Crinia; species Crinia signifera. Next base: position 233,893,382 of record NC_139218.1, on the reverse strand, counting down.
GCCCCAAAGCAGTGATAGGACGATGATACGCGTCAGGGCTTGCTCATACATTGTGTTTTACAAGTGCTTCCATATAAGTGGCCACAAGAAGCCTTATTTAAAATACATTTAGCCATAAGGATCATTACGCTTCCATTTATAAGTATATATCTCTGATTACTTTTTTTTAAATGTAGCCTCTGCGTAATATGGCTTAGGCGCAATCATGGAGATCCCTGGAAATTTCAATGAGTCTCCTGCAGAATCCAGGAGTGTAGGCAACTATGCTGCATGAGAGTATTCACAAAGGGAGAAGCCCATGTACAGCCACTGTCAAGCCCCCTCCTGTTAAGCGCCAGTAGACTAGAGATGTGCTAGAGTTTACTGCGCATACGCATGCAATTTCCCTATGGCGCATGCTTGAAAAGGGTTGCAAGATAACTCTTCTAGGAGTCATTAAGTAATCAAGCCTGAGGAAAAGGAGTCTGGCACTGGGAATGTGATTTTAAAAGAAGAAGGTTACAGTAGTTTGACATGTAAAGCAAGGGATATTTTAATGTGGGTCATAAAACAGGTCCACTTTCCTCCAACCAACCAACTTACCGATCCAAATAAAATACTGCCCCACATACCTAACCAACTATTTCATTAGGCCAGCCAACTTTTTCATCAGAACAGCTAACTTCTATTAAACTTGTGATATCACAGAAGTAGGTGGAAAGGTTCTGCTCCCCTCTCCTTCCCATGTCTACCTTGTTTCTCTGATGCTTAGCTTCCCTCTCCCTCCTGACATGCCCAGCTTCTGCCTCCCTCCTGACATGCTCAGCTCCTGTATCTTTACTGCAATGCTACGTTGCCCTCTCCCTCCCATGGCCAGCTCCTATCACCATTTTATGATGCACAACTCTCCCCTCCCTTCTTACCCAATGCCCAACAGCCACCTGCCCATCAGCAATGATGTGTACACATATGGGAACACAGAGCTGTTTTTACACACCCAACAGGCTACCCATGCCCTGCTCTCCTGTGATGGATGAGCACTGACAGTACAGATTTTAAAGGGAGTAAATGGAGACTGTCTGCCTACAACAGTAACTGGCACACATGCCTACCTTGGACATGCCACATACTATTGGCAGCATGGGCAAGATTGTATTTGCAGTGTGGTTTGGGCATCCAGGTGCTGCCATACTGATGGCTATAACCTGGACTCTGACTATAATGTGCAGGTCTCTCCAGATTCTTTACTGTTAAATAATATAGAGACAGACACTTACGGGGTAGCTGGCAGAGAAGGGCAACTCCTAGCTCCTACTCTTCCACCAACAATCCCAGGCTGACAGTAACAGCTGGCATTGACTACTGCTGTTTATTTCTGACCACTGTCAAGAGGTCTGACGGACCTTTGTAACATTTATGGAGCATGGCCTAATCTCAGGAGGCATGGGTATGCCCCTTAGGGAAAAAAAAATATTGATGCCGCTGAAGAACTGTGGAGTCTCTCAACCAGAGGCAATTCAGACTCAGCAGCAGCAGATTATCTGCAGTCCCTCACACTCCAGTGTTTGCTATGCTGCTACACAGAAAAAAGGGAGGGGGTGTATGGGGCCGACCAGGGCCCATGCTGTGCCCCTTCATGAGGCCCGGACCCAGGTAATTAGTACCCGCTCCTCACTTTCTCAGCAGCCATGTCAAGACGGTGGGGTAAACGTAGGCTAGGCCCATACACATTGGGCAATTTTGAGTTTAAAGAAGTTTAGTTTTGCAGTTTGAGCTTGTTTTTAACTCAAAAGCCACCCAGTTTGTATGGGCCAGCAGTGAGCGCTCATTTGCGCCCCCACATCATCGCTGGCCACTCACCACTCATCTGCTTGTATGCTGAGATATACAGTATGCTGCAGTCCCTCATAAGTACATTGGGGTTATACCTGACTGGTGTTTTTGAAAAAAAATTAAAATTAGGCTCCTCAGAAACAAACTTATGGAAAAAAATGATATTGTGTTGTGTCAGTCAGTTGAAGAATAAAGATGTCCCAATGTACAAGCAAGTGGAAAAAAACAGTCACAAAAAATCATGCAGTATACTGTATAAACACTAGCAGGAAAAGGCACAAGTACTATTTAAGGATTTCTGCAATTGTGTAATAATAATTATTTAGTATGTTGGAAAAACAAATGAAGAACTAAGTTTTTTGTTTTGTGTTGAAGAAATAGAAGATTGTATTTACATGGTTATTTTAAGATATCATTTTAATGAGGAAACATAATTGTCAGTTTAACATACAGTGTAAGCAGTGGCATAGTCTATTAAAAAAGTAAACTTTGGTTAGCTATAAAATAATTACAATATAGGATTTCTTTTTATATAAAGTGAAAAACCGCAGCAACTGTTTGGAATATATTGAATAAACTGTAGAAAAATTAGTTGAATTAAAGAATTTTAAAATTACTTAATGGCTTTTAGCTGAAAGACACATTTACTAATAGTATTGTTTTATATACATTTTTAAATATTAGTACATAAGGATTTTAGCCCTGAAAACACAACATTGATCTGAAATAGATGAAAATAAACCTTTAGAAAAATATGTCCCTATATTTCTTTATTGTTTTTTTCTTCCTATTACCTGTATTATAATTGTCACTAAAATTTTAGGGGAAAGCTGTATCATAATCACTTTGAAAAGCCAATGGTTTGCAATACAAATTACATCTCTATGTCACTGTACATACAGATGTGACTACAGATTACCATTTAAAAGACAGAAATGAAATAGTCTTATTTAGAAACTGACAAATGATTGAAAATATTTATTTCAGAACAAATTTACAGGACTACTTGAAAGGGAAAGAACACTGTCAAAGTGAGTAATGATTTTGCAATATCCAATAATTAATTATAGAAAATATTTTGATATTATTTCATTAAGCTTTAATATTAAGGAAAATATCTATACAAAAAGTGATATTTACAGAACAATTGTTTTAAAATATATGTTGGTATATTTGGAAACTTTCATTTAAATATTGCAGAATGATTAAATATTATAATATAAGAGCTGGTATAACAATGCACTTAAATGGACATGGTTATTAATAATTTTAATAATAATAATTTATATTTGTTACTTATCGTAAAAGAATATTCTATTGCATTTTACATTCTGAACACATTTTGGTAAGGATATGTTACAGGGATGATTGTATGCAATCTGTAGTAAAAAAAAAATTGTGGTCAGACAAAATTAGATTAGTAGCTGTAGGTTAATTTGGAACACAAAACATACAAAAAAGGTTGAGAAGGAAGGTTTTATTGATCTTATGTAGTTGTTTTGCAATCAAATATGGAGAGATTTGATCAAAACAAGAATTCTAAAATTTTAAAACCAAATTTTATAATTTTATTAAAAAATGTTTTAATAAAAATATAAGAAGTTTGAGAGCATAGTCTTGTTTTAAAACATGTCAAGATATATATTTATTGTATATACTGATATCTAGAGAAAATAATTAATTTAATTAGAGATATTACTTGTTCATTAGTAATAATATTACCTTTTAGTATAATAAATATGAAATATATTTGCTTATTAACAGAGAGAACATTTAACATTTTAAGAAGTTCTGTGATAACATGAAAAAGCATTGTTTTTCTTCAGTGTAATTTGCTAATAGCCTTTGTTAGGATAACTAATTTGCCAATGGAAAAATAGTTTTTTATTGTAATCTTAAATTCATTTTAATAGCTATATTAGTACTTATGTAGTAGCCGGGCACCCAATTAGCATACGTACGGCACCGTAGGAAAATCACATCGCATCACATGTGATTTTTTTTGCGTGCAATGCGATGCGATTTTCCTATGTAATTTATTCACTGCTCTCTACCCTCGGGCGGTCCGATGCGAAAGCGATTTTATAGGGTGCGATGCCATTGACTTTGCTATACATTTGTATGAGATGCAATGAGATTTAGGCCCCCCCCCACACACACACTATCTACGCCACCACGAAGCATGGCGAGCGCAGAGAGCCCCGCAAGGGGCGGCGGAACTCGTCCTTCCGACCTTTTCATACCCCACTATCTATGTTGGCGTGGAGTTGATTTTATATAGTGCCCGAAGCGTGGCGAGCGCAGCGGATTACCTTACATGTAATCCGCATCCCCTCAACACGCTTCGGGCTCGGTGACTTGCTACGCTTGCCACAATATATAAAATCAACTCCACACTGACGTGGATAGTGGGGGTATGAAAAGGTCGGGAGGACGTGTTCCGCCGCCGCTCACCACGATTCAGGGTGGCGTGGATATTGGGGAGTGTCTAAATCACATTGCATCTCATGCAAATGTATAGCAAAGTCAATGGCATCACACCCTACAAAATCGCATGGGATTGCATGCGATTATGCGATGCGATTTTCTTACGCAGAATCGCCCGCTAAGCTATTTGCTTAGTGGGTGCCCGGCTACTACATAAGTACCGCTATATTTTTCTATGTTGTTCACAGCCATTAAATTAAGTTGTCCATTTTCAAAGTATACAGTATATGGCTTGACAAAGATCTCTTTGCAAGCCACAACATTACTATATTTTTACTACCATGTTACAATGGGAAGCGGTCTATTAGAATGAACTTAGGTCTACAGTCATTAGGTCGACCCCACTAGGTCGACTGGCAGGAAGGTCGACCTGACTTAAGGTCGACATGGGCCAAGGTCGACATGACTTAAGGTTGAATTTGCATAAAGGTCGACATGAGGAAGGTCGACTGGTCATAAGGTCGACATGGGTTTTTCACTGTTCTTTGAGCCGACATGTGCCGACAGGCGGTATTTCATGCCCTACCATCCACTAAGGCGTGGTGGGAGAATAAAATAGTGTGCCGAGCGCAGAAAGCACCGTGCCCGAAGCATTGCGAGCGAAGCGAGCGATGCGAGGGTCCGATTCTCATTGCCAACTGTGTCCATGTCGACTGTGTCGACATTCGGATAAAAAAACAGTGAAAAACCCATGTCGACCTTATGACCAGTCGACCTTCCTCATGTCGACCTTTATGCAAATTCGACCTTAAGTCATGTCGACCTTGGCCCATGTCGACCTTAAGTCAGGTCGACCTTCCTGCCAGTCGACCTAGTGGGGTCGACCTAATGACTGTAGACCTAAGTACATTCTGACAGATGTCCCGATTCCGTTACAATAAGTACAATATTTACCTGTTGTTTTTTCATTCTCTGCATCTTTTCTTCATGAACATTTACTGTGTCACTCCAGTTTGTCCCATGGCCTTCCTCATCCTATTCCCACACTCTAGGAAGGTCATGTGTGTGCAAGACATGCATGGTAAGTGCTTCCCCATCTGCCCCCAATGCCCATTTCATCTCTGTCCCTATCCTAATCTCTCTCTATTTCATCTCTGAATGTGCCCCTCCTTTGTTCCTGTTTTAGAATTATGTCTACCTCCACCACGCCCTCTCTTTCATAGCTCTCCATCTGTCCTCTTCCCTTGTCTCTTTCTATCTCTCTGACAATGCTGGCTGGAGGAGAAATAAGGCTATGGGGGGTTATTCAATCTCATTCGCTATTTCCGCCTTAGAGTAGAATGCTAATATTTTCCTAACTGATTGCATATGGAAGAAATACATCCATGAGTAGCTTCTGGAACATTTGTTAGAGTTTCTATCTAAACTATTTGCTATCTGCTATAAGAAGGGGCATTTTCAGAGAGGAGAGTGTGTGCAGCCACCGTGGCAGTGAGTAGACTCTGGCGCTAAGCCAAAGTTTACTGCGCATTTGTGCAGGTCTCTGGGAACATAACATCCATGCCTAGTTCCCAGGGCCATGAGTGATTTGGATATGTGCCATTTTCCAAGTGATTTGTGTTTCCATTGCAGAGATGCTGTTAAAGGACTCTTGTAGGGGTAAGTATAATAAATACATCCATGGTGTGCAGTGTGGGCCCCTCTGTATCTAGGGGCCCATGTGCACCACACACCCTGCACCCGGTACAGAAATGCATATGGTTATAAGGCCTACCTATTATTATCCCTTGGTAAAATTAGAAATGGTATTTGATTGATTGAATGAAGATATTTTTCTATTAATCATTTTTTTTTTCATATTTGGCCATAAAAAAAGATTAAATAAATTGGCTATTTAGTTAATAAATTTGCTTAGCTTTAGGTAAGATAACTAGAGTGTTATAATTCAAAATAGGATGTAATCGGATTTGTTGTAGATCAGAAAGTGTGTAGTAAATGTGTAGTATAATTGTTCAATTGTGTTATACTGGTTGAGTATCCTTATCCGAACCACAAGCTCGGGACCACAAGCATTTTGGATAAGGGATTTTTGCGGGAAGAGGTAAGAATAAAAAAAGAGGCGGTTGTGGGGGGGGGGGGGGGGGGGGGGGAACAAAAAAACCCTGAAATATTCTGAAAAAAAAACAGAAAGCAGTTTTCAGAATATTTTGGTTTTTGGAATACACAGATAAGTGAGACTCAGCCTGTACTTACATACAGTATATCATAATTTAATGTATATAACATTAAACATGAATTACACAATGAGCAAGATTATGCAAGGTATTTATTGTTAGTAACACACTGTGTATTTATACTGTAGTAGTACGTTTATTTATAAGGCGCCACAAAGTGTCCGCAGCGCCATACATAGCAAACAAAAAACAAATTACAAGGTAACGTACAGGGTGTGTTGATAAAATACAGCATAAATAGGGTATAGCTGGTAGAACTAAAATCAGCATCAGTTCTGAAGTAGGTGTCGAAATTGTCGAGGAGACTGAAGATGAAGTAGAGGAAGGGAAGAATAGGACAGGAGCACAGGTGAGGTAAAGAGGTAGGGTGAGTACGTGAGGAAGGAGGGCCCTACTCATAAGAGTAGTTTTTGTATGTGATGATTATAATTACTAATTACTGAATTTCTCACTTGTCAGTCTCAGGTGTAAAATAATTAAAACTTTGCTTAGTGTATGTGGAAGAGCACATGATATATGAAATGCAGCATGAATTATTTGGTAATGTTAATTAATTAATGCAGTTTTACTAATTGTAAAGGAATATCAACTACTTTTGTAATGTTCTGTTCCCCTACAGAAGACAATACACAGTGGGTCACTAATGATATAATGTGGATTCCCAGGATTTCTGAGGAAACAAAGTGAATATTTGAGACATGCCAGTAGAGGAGAAGCAGAGGAACATAATTTATATATTATAAATCGACTGGATTTTCGTTGATTTTGTAGTTCTAATTTGCTATGTAAATAAGTGGTTTTGTTATAAGCTTAATTAAAGAGTTATTAAAAAATGATAAGCAGAAATTAGTCACCATTTTTAGCGATTAGTTGACATTGATACAATTGTGCATGGATTATATTTTATTGTGCTTTAAGGATTTACAGGAAATAATTAGGGAGGGCAGAATATAAGGGAACAACAAAGTGACATGGGGACAATAAAAAGGAGATTGGGATACAGTTAAGCTATAACCAAAGGGGGCAATTTTGTTGTTTTCTTAGTGTTTGAACATCTGGCTGTAGTAATTGTAAAATCTAATTTATTGAGGAGCAATATTGCATGAGATCCTGTAGTAGAAATAACAACTACGCAGATAATAATTTAGTTAGTAGCTCAATGTACATAAAATGACTCCCATGTTAAAAAGGTTGAGGAACCCCTGATCTAGATCTAATATTCTCTGTATGGAAACTCCTTCTAATACTTAATGTTATTATTTAGACTTTTCACAGGACATTTCTAATACAGGTCGAGTATCCCGTATCCGAATATCCGTTATCCAAATTATTCCGAAAACCAGACAATCCAGAAAGTGAAAAAAAAAATTTGGGGCTAAAAACTCCTGGGGACATTTGTAACAGCATCACTGGGGACATGATATCTAACTGGCACTATACATGTGCAAGACAATGATTGCTTGGCATTCAAATTCAGTGCTGAGATAGTACACACATTTTGTTTCATGTTTTGAAACCTTGTTTTTTGAACAAATAAAATATATTTGTGTGTATTTTATGTGGTAATAAAATATATTTGTGTGTATTTTATGTGTTTATACAGCATAAATGCAAGATACTTCAAAATACATCATTGAAATATTAAAATATTCCGAAATACGGAATAATCCGTTATCCAAAATTCTCCTGGTCCCGAGCATTTTGGATAAGGGATACTCAACCTGTATACTGTCATTTGTGTTTCCACAAAAACCTTCCATTAGCAGCAGGCACTTACTTTTTCAGGTTTCTTCTCTTCTGTCTTACAGCCTGCATGTGTTGGGCTGGCAGTAAGCAAGCAGTTGATTGGTCCATTGACAGATTCACAATTAATATTGGCTGTAGTAACATTTGGAGGTGTGATTGCTGCTGCAGCTGATGTTAAGGGAATAATTTGCCGTGCACAGTGCATTGTAGAGGTATGTACAGGAGACTGCTGCTGCATGTGTTGTAGCGGAACAGCAGTTTGTGGCCTGTTTGGGCTTGCTGGCATTCGTGATGGAGAGTTCTGAGTCCTTATAGGTGATACAGTAGCAGTGGGACGTTCCTGGGATTGTGCTAATGAATGTCCTAAAATGCAATGTGAAAAAAAATATGATTTAATGAATAAATCACACATGTATTTAATGACAAATACATATCCTTAAATAATGTGCAAACCTTGTAATGCATACATTTATAATAGAGCTTTAATCTATAAAAAATAGCAAAAAAAAAAAGCTCCTACAGTTATATAACTCAGATCATTTACAAGCACGTTCTGTACAGAGATAGCAATCTATTAAAGCAAGTTGCAGGGATAGGAAGATGGCATCTGTGCATAAGAATAGTGGTACTATGGGCCTAATTCAGAATGGACTGCTAATCAGAGAATTCACAGTGGACCCACGGACAGAAAGAAAAGACACGCCTTGCAAAATTGAAAATAGCATTGTATAGGCAGATCCATTTTCAACTGAACCATTGAACAGTTTTGCTATCTGCACCAGTGTAAGAATTCCACTAACCTGCTCACGAAATGAGGCTGGAAGGGACCACTGCCGATGTCAGAGGCCTACCCAGAAAAAAGTCTGGGCACCTTTGTGTTTTCACAAACACCCAGAAAACTTCATGTTAACTTCCCACTCCTAAATGATGGCTTCCTGTCAATGAACCTGTGGCTACTCTACAACAACTATGCATACGGATACATTTTCGCTATATGGATCCGCGCATGCTCGTTGCGAAAGCTTTGCATGCACAGTAGTTCCATAATCGATAGATTTATGAATTTTCTGATTAGCAATCCATGCAGAATTAGGCCCTATGTTAGGCACTACAACTATAATGACATGTGTGCTGAGATTGGTTACAATAATACCTGACAAGGCTCCAGCTGTAGGTGTAGTGTACACAGTAAAAATTATGCAACGCATTTGGTTAGTACTGAAACACAGGGAAATTTCCAGTAACACAATTTGAAGGGAAAAAACCCAAATCTAAACACATGGCTAAAGCCCTTTAAAAAAAAGAAACCGGTGACAATTTTAGACATGATCAACTCTAACATGGCTGCTAGTACCTGGCATCATTACACTGCAGAAGAGGTTGGCTGCTTTCGTTGATTGAAGAAAAAGCTTGGCTGCAGATCAAGTGAAATGACAAGTGTACATGTGTTTCTAGGAAAATACATATAGTAAAAACCTTATCCATTTCTCACCAGCTTATTGAAAAATTGCTTTGACCGGGTTTTTCACACAAAATGTTTTTTTTTTACAAATTCAATATGAATAATACTGTATGATAGAGACAATAGTAAGAATACATGATGGTGCACACTAGTCTACCTAATCTTCTGGAGAGGAGATACAGGTGCGCGGGTCATGGATCATGGGGTCAATCATATATATAGGTCAACAGTGTCTAGGATGACAGGCACAAGGTTGACATGGCAGTACAGATGGTGTGATGGTTAGCATTACTGCCTCACAGCACTAAGGTCATGGGTTCCATTCCCACCATGGCCCTAACTGTGCAGAGTTTGTATATTCTCCACGTACTTGTGTGGGTTTCCTCCAGGTACTCCGGTTTCCTCCCACAATCCAAAAATATACTGGTAGGTTACTTGGCTCCTAACAAAATTAACCCTAGAATGTCTGTGTACATGTGGTAGGGAATATAGATTGTAAGCTCCACTGTGGCAGGGACTGATGTGAATGTTCAAATATTCTCTGTAAAGCGCTGCGGAATATGTGTGCGCTATATAAGAAACTGTTAATAATAGATGGGAAAAGGGTTGTATTTATCTCCCTATGCCGACCACTTCACAAGGAATTGGGCAGGATGTGAGAGGTGTGTCCAATCTTCCGGCTGCATGGGACTGCACTCAAAATAAGTGCATATTGATAATTAAAAGATAGCGTTTAGTAAAAAAAAAATTAGCACATTTCTTAAAACAATTAAATTGTAATACAAAAATTACACATATACAGTATCAATTAATATATTAATATGGCGACAATGGTATAATCTGATATTTAGAAGGATATTCAATCACAAGCGAGCATCTCCCGTCGGGGAGGTGACCGCCGGGCCCTATTCAATGCTGTCTTCCCCGACAGCATTGAGCAGGGTATCTCGGCAGAACGAGCCCGACATCACAAGCTGTCGGGCTCGTTCTGCCGAGAACGGCCGGGAAGTGATGAGCAATCGGCTGCAGCTCGCCTCTTCCCGGCCGCAACTCGCGGCCACGCCCCCTTCTCACTCCCCGGCAGGCGGGACATTGAATCCCACCTGCATATTCTCGGTCGAGCTGACCGACAATTGGACTGGGTCACGGCGGTCGAGCAAGCTCGACTGCCATGACCCTCACATTGAATCCTCAGCCTAGGAAGTTTATAAAGGCTTTGAAGACATGTCCTTAAAAAGGATTTAATGACAATTAATAATTATTACATTACTGATTTATGAATAACTATGAACAATAACTATGAATAACTATACTTTTTTAAACTAAATGCTCTATTTTAGTTATCAATACTGTATGTCTGCATTTTAGTTAACCATATACTAGGTGGGAGTTGCTTGTTTATCGTAATCAGGTCCGTTTTGGCTACACATTCCGGTATAGTCTTTAGTTTATGTGGAACAGCAATCCATAATAATTGTGTATGATATTATTGGGTACTTATGTATTATCTGGGCGCCCAATTAGCATACGTACGTCACCCTAAGAAAATCGCATCGCATGCAATTTTTTTTGCGTGTGATCGCATGCGATGCAATTTTCCTATGTAATTTATCCACTGCTTTCTACCCACGGGCGGTGCGATGCGGTCGCATCGCACCGCAATGCAAAATCACATGTGATCGCATGCGATTTTATAGGGTGCGATGTCATTGACTTTGCTATACATTTGTATGAGATGCAATGAGATGTAGGCACCCCCCACTATCCATGCCACCGCGAAGCATGGCGAGCGCCGGCGGAACGCATCCTCCTGACCTTTTCATACCCCCACGATCCTCGTCGGCGTGGAGTTGATTTTATATAGTGTGGCGAGCGCAGCGAGCCATGAAGTCCGAAGCGTGTTGAGCAAAGTGAGCCCCACAAGGGAACGCAGATTACTTTACATGTATTCTGCATCCCCTCGCCTCGTTTCGAGCTCTGTGGCTCACCAAACTATATAGAATCAACTCCACGCCGACGTGGATAGTGTGGGTATGAAAAAGGTCAGGAGGACGTATTATGCCGCTGCTCGCCACGCTTTGGGGTGGTGTGGATAGTGGGGGGTGCCTACATCTCATTGCATCTCATAAAAATGTATAGCAAAGTCAATGGCATCGGACCCTATAAGGCATGCGATTTTGCGGTGCGATGCGATCGCATCGCACCCACGGCCAGAGTGCAGTGAATAAATGACATAGGAAAATGGCATTGCATCGCATGCGATCACATTGCACGCAAATATCGCATGCAATGCGATGCAATTTTTTTACGCAGAATCGCCTGCTAAGCAATTTGCTTAGTGGGCGCCATGCTACTACATAAGTTAGTGTTATTGTTAGTAAAATTCAGGAGTCTCCTGCATGACCCAGGAGAGTAGGCAAAAATGTGATGGCATAGGCATTTTCTATTAGAAACTTTCAAAAGGAAGTAAATCCACTTTAGAAATATGTAAACTCTGCTCTATTTCTCTAGTCTACAGTGGTATGCAGTTGCCATTTTGACCATTAAAAGGTCCCCACGGAAAACTCAGACACTGTTAGGTCTAACAAAACATGCAACTTACTTGGCTAAAAAACTTTGTAAATTGTGTAAATCACAATATTAGCTGGTTTCCATCCCATGTTTGATCTAACAGTACCTGCATTCTCAGTGTCTAACTTTTAACCGTTTAATTCACATAATGATCTAGTCTACTGCAAGCAGTAGCGCATGCAGGGGGGTTTCTGAGTACCCAGAAACCCCCCCCATGAATCTAATGCCCCAAGTCTGAAAGCTGAGGGTCCCCTCTTTCCATGGGTACAAGAATTTTAAAAATCAGCCCTGGGGAACCGGAGATATCTGACTTTAAAGGAGTGGTCCCCATCCAAGCCTGTTAATTGCTCTTCCCAGTCAGATATTTCAGGTTCTGTCTGACTTAGAGTTTTTCTGAGGGTATATTCCAAAAGCAGGGACTCCCCCCTTTGAGGGACACTAGTAGCTTGTCTCTACTGTTCCCAGAACCAGAGATATCAGCCTTCCAGCAGCTGGTTACTGCTCCAGCTCCACACACCTGGTATGTAGTTTTATATCCTCGTTGGCAGATTGCTCTGCCTTCTGAATTCTGATCCGCTAGTCCCCAATACCATTTGGTATTTTATTTATTATTTATTTATTAACAGTTTCTTATATAGTGCAGCATATTCCGTTGCGCTTTACAATAGCAGACAGTGATACAACAAAACAGGGTATTTACAGACAGTCAAAATGTAGGAGGGCCCTGCTCGCAAGCTTACAATCTGTGGTAGGTGGGATTCTCTAGTTTTTAATTCCATTAAAAGCTAAGAAATATAGTTCCAGGAACTGGAGATATCTGCAGTCAAGCAAGCTGTCCTCCCACCAGAAAATTCTGAATAATAAGCTCACTCCACTATACACCCCTCCTCTGCATATTAAACATCCTCTACCACCCTGGAAGTTATGTATCAGGGCCCCTTCATTCAGCCCAATGCCCCCTTCTCCCACACCATCTCCCACCATCTGTGCAGTAAAGGGGTAATTGGTGGAAATTACTGCTCCAGGCCTCCCCCCTTTGAGGGACACTAGTAGCTTGTCTCTACTGTTCCCAGAACCAGAGATATCAGCCTTCCAGCAGCTGGTTACTGCTCCAGCTCCACACACCTGGTATGTAGTTTTATATCCTCGTTGGCAGATTGCTCTGCCTTCTGAATTCTGATCCGCTAGTCCCCAATACCATTTGGTATTTTATTTATTATTTATTTATTAACAGTTTCTTATATAGTGCAGCATATTCCGTTGCGCTTTACAATAGCAGACAGTGATACAACAAAACAGGGTATTTACAGACAGTCAAAATGTAGGAGGGCCCTGCTCGCAAGCTTACAATCTGTGGTAGGTGGGATTCTCTAGTTTTTAATTCCATTAAAAGCTAAGAAATATAGTTCCAGGAACTGGAGATATCTGCAGTCAAGCAAGCTGTCCTCCCACCAGAAAATTCTGAATAATAAGCTCACTCCACTATACACCCCTCCTCTGCATATTAAACATCCTCTACCACCCTGGAAGTTATGTATCAGGGCCCCTTCATTCAGCCCAATGCCCCCTTCTCCCACACCATCTCCCACCATCTGTGCAGTAAAGGGGTAATTGGTGGAAATTACTGCTCCAGGCCCTACATGCTGAGCGGTTGATATAATACCCCCTACCACCCGCGGGACATCAAAGCTTCCGCTTATAGCACCCCCTACCCGTACTGCTGGAGGATCAGTAGGGGCCCTAATACATTGCTATGCCCAGGGGTCTACACTGCTGTTAAATATATATAAATATATATATATATATGAAGAATAGGGGGAGTGTGGTCCTTTTTCTGCGCTGGTATATGAGCTCACTTCTACCGTACCTAGCTGTTAATATAGGTACCAAGTGGGAAAGATGGAAGGAAGAAGAGGTAGATGTGCGCTCTGTCTAGATCACCACTTCTGTACATTAATGATCATACATTGGTACATAAAAATCACATTTATTATATTTTTCAATAAAAATGAGTTTGTACAAAATTCAATGTGGATAACAGATTCAAGTACACTTTGTTCAAGTGAATAACAGCAGATCCAACTTCGAGATATGCAAACTTCTTTGGATACGAAACCCTACGCGTTTCGTCCCTTAGGACTTCATCAGGGGTAACTGGGGATCCAATTGAAATAGTACCATAGAGATAGGCTTCTTCCAACAATAGTGAAATGTAAAGGGTTACTGACCACGTCAATTTAGATAAAACCTCTGTCCTGCAGAGGTGCAGGACTTCAAAAAGCCCAAGTTTCTGCCGATAACAGCTTGAAGTAAACTGCTCAACCCCAGGGGTCTCTTCCACGTATGTGTGGTTTAAAAAATACAATAGAGTAAAGTATGTATCCAACTCCTGTGGGTGTGCATGGAAAACACCATGTAACAGTGCTGCAGGTGAGACCGTGTCTGATTGTGTGAGCCAAGTTTCTGTAATGGCCAGCAGGTTGAAGTTGTGAGAGATGAAGAGATGGGTGTTCATTTATTGCAAACAGAGCGTGCATTCAATAGGGCACATTTAAATTGTTTGGAGTGTGGTGGGAGGCATGTGATATTTATGAGGTTAGCCGAATTTCTAGGCATACAACCAGTAAACTCTGAGTGGGACAGGTGGTTTGGGCCAGGGTTTGGTGATATGTCACCAGCTAATAAGATTAGAAAGGAGAGATAGATAAAGGTGGATGTTTGTGTTTTTTTGTATTGTTGGTGGGATGTGGATGTGAAAGTACAAGTAGAGAAGTAAGTAAAGAGCTCATGAGTGTTTAGAAGAGGGGAGTGAATAATAGAAGAGGCAATGTGCACTGAGTGGTGAGTGTCGGGGAGATTATAGGATGGTTGAAGTTTGGTGAGTATGCCATGTAATGAAATAAGAAGTAGCAGTTTAGTGAGCATGATGTAATAATGTGTATTGTATTTACCTTGCTTGATGTTGTTCAATGTTTTTTAACTGTTCTTTAAAAGTAATATCACTTTGTAATTTATCACTTAGTATATTTCTAACTTAGAGAACTGCCCAGGCAGAGAACTGCCCTATAAGTGAAGATATATACCAGGTCTGATTAGAAGAGGCAACAGCTGAGGTCACATGACCAGCTAATCAAAGGACATCAATTATCTTGTGTTAAATAAACACTAGCCAAAAATATATACCCCAATAAATTAGGCCTCTCTGACAACAGCTTCAAACAGGTTATGCAAAGGCTAGAAACATCCTTAACAATACAACACTGGTTCTGCAATTGCCATAATTCAGATTAGCAGTTAAAGTGATTTCAAGAGTCAAATGAAAAGTCACATACATGCAATAATTACTGCAAGACCTCAATAGGAGTATATGCAGAGCACTGGTACTTGTAGTGCTCACAAATGAAAAGTCACATACATGGAATAATTACTACAAGACCTCAATAGGAGTATATGCAGAGCGCTGGTACTTGTAGTGCTACAGATAGATAGTACAGATAGAGTAATCCTCATTTAACCCTTTAATAAGGATTAAGGGCTAAATGCACTAAGCTTCAAAAGTGATAACATGGAGAGTGATAAAGAGCCAGCCAATCAGATCCTGCCTGCCATGTCACAGGCTGTATTTGAAAAATGTCAGGCAGGAGCTGATTGGCTGGCTGTTTATCACTCTCCATTTTATTACTTTTATAGCTTAGTGCATCTGGCCCTAAGTGAGTAATAGGATTACTATTGAAGTTGAGAACAATGGGGCAGATGTATCATAGCGGCGCCGAAGCGGGGGAGCGTTAACTCCCCCCTCCGGCGATGTCCCTTTCTGGAGATAGCGCATCAGTTAATACTAATGCGCTATCTCCTGTCCCCCGGCCGGCCGCACTGGGCATGCGCGGGATCTCGCTGTTCACGCGAGATCCCCAGCGCAGCCCAGACCTAACAGCAGGGACAGCGCTGTCCCTGCTGTTTAGATAGGGCTTCGCCAGCCTGATGCTGGCGAAGCCAAAGCAGGCTTTATGCGGAACGGTCAGCGATGCTGACCGTTCATACATTTGGCCTGCTATCATTTAGATAGCAGCGCCGATATGGACAGGGGCGCATAGCGCCTCTGTCCTGTACCGCACGCTGGCTGCTTCATACATGGGGGAGAAGCGGTATCAGTGCACATAACGTGCGCTGATACCCCTTCTCCCCCATAACGACCCTTCATACATCTGCCCCAATAGGCCTTGGCTAACCATGGCTATCCAGAGGAGGATAGTTGAAAAGGGCTACATCTGTAGAAGCTGATTGCTTATGAATAACCTTTACACCAGTCCACTTCTCCACATTATCACTGCTTGATACTTCAACCCATATATGCGATCTTACCCTTTTCTGGGACAAACCCTGATAGAAAATACAGACAGACTACTCTGGAGGTGGGAAGGGCTCTCACTCTCTCAGTAGGCCCTACTCCATTGTGGAAAAATTATGCAAGTGATACGTTTTTGGGGAGGGGATGATGTTAAAATTGAGTTATTTTCCACCTCCCTAAGAACCTGCAATCCCTGGTATTATCTCCCCATCCTGACCACTTCACTAAGAGGGCTGTTATCAATGGGAGCTTGTCAAATATAATTGATTATCACTGCAATAGAAAAGGGCTTTTTGGGACAACTTATATAAAGAGTGTTGATAATATATTGTTTCTATTAAAAGACCATTCCAGAGAAGTAAATTTACAACTTGTGCTAATCATTTTATGGCCAGATGTGGACCAAGTTTTCCCAATATGCTGCTCTCCTTCACGCCATACATGTGCAAGTCTACCCTATGAGGTAAGCTTTCAAAAATCTCCCAACTATTTAATTTGCTAATGTAGGCTATAGGTTACAACAGCTAACACTATCAACTATTAACATTCACTAACAGGTTATATATAATATGGCACATATCTTAAACTACACAAAGCAGAATGTCCAACATAATTTCATAATACTTTTGTGTTTTATAATTGATTTGGTTTCAGATGCTTTATATTTCTAGCAAAGCAATGGCTCAATAAAGTTGGGATTTGTTGATGCACTCACCCATCTGCACAGCAGTCCGATTCTGGCTGACAGCTTGCTGGGTTGATATCTTAGAGCAGCTGTTCTGAGAGGATGTGGGAGACTGGTGAGGATGTATTTGAGGTACAGTAATAGGAAGGACAGGTCTGACAACATTGGTACAGTTTGTCAGCCCTCCAGGAGATGCATGGGAAGCTAATGGCGAACCTCTACTCGATAGTGGAACCCCCATTGTGCAATTGCGTGCCTGAACAAGTCCAGCCGGCATCCTGCATTAGAGAAGAAAAGGCAGACATGAAATAAAGAAAAACAACGGCTTGTTCCTTATAACAATCACACTTTGTATAATGCTGCTATAACTAGAACACCAGTTTTGAGCTACAGTATGCTTTGAAGATGGTAATATGAAGAACAGTTATACTACTATCACTATTATACAATTCTAGCACTTTTCCCCATGTAACACAAAGTAACGTACAGAACATAAAGAACAAAAATGAGCAGGGCAAGGCAATTCCAAATCCCCTCCACCCTGAGACCCTGACTCTAGGCCTAATTCAGAGATGGATGCAGTTGATGCAGCAGCTGTGTCTTTGGACACTGATTCTGTAGGAAAATATGCTAATGACGCGAGAGGTATGTGTAATAGACACCTATTGTACTGCTGGATTCTGATATGTGTGAGCACCAGCCTTCGAAGAAACCCTCAGGATGGCTACAGTTTTAATGCATGCCACAGCCAATTAAGCTATGTCAATGTACTGTACACAGCAACTGGTCTTGGTAATCCCAGAAAAAAATAGCATACACACCCCATTTTATAAAACGATTGACATACCCACCTCCAAATGCCCGAAACATGTCAAGCACGCTGCAACTTAGAGGGCAATGTGACTGCTGTGTGCAGATCTGCAACCATCAGAGATGTACTGTACTGAAACCATTGCATACATCTCTGAATTAGGCCATCTGTTCTCAAAAGAGAAAGCTGGAGGTTTAGTTGGTCTAGTGGAGTAGGGTACAAGTCACACTAGGTGATAGTGGACCAAGGGTGCCTGACCGGAGCTGAGTTTACCAGCTGCTGCTCTAAAAACAGGATTGTTGGTCCTGTATACAAAACACAATAGAAGTGAGCAGCTCACTTCTATTGTGTATTAGTTGATCTAGTGCATGCATAGGGCATGTATCCACCTGACTGCAAACACTCACAAGAAGCTCTCAAAAAAGCAAAGCTCAGGTCCTTGGAGGCTAGGGCAGGATCACCAAGCCCTAATTTTGCTATAGGATTCAGTTATGTACTTTTCCATTCCATTATAATTCTTACAGTCGAAAATTTAAGGCCTGGTTTTTGGCAAATGCATATGCATGAAAAAGTCATATGGTGCATGCATTACATAGAGTATACGCATAAAGGTGCTGTTCCAAATTAGACAGACGGTATCAGAAATGTCCTGAAAAGGTAATGGTTCTTCATAGGCAGTAAAAGGGAGGCAGGGTCTGCTGAGGGGGTGGAGTCTGTTGAAGGCACATGATCCCCCCACATAGGGTCTGATTCTGAGTTGGACACAGTTGCAGTTGTCCCTGTCTTTACCTGCAGTTGTGTCTGCAGCTTTTGCTATTTCCACTACAATCCCTGGTGTCATGGACAGATTGGGAACGTAAAGTGGCCGCTAAAACATTTTCAAAAAGTTGGCCCCTTACACACCCATATTATGAGCCTGACACTTTCTATGCCCTAGTACACCCACACCATCATGCCACCCTCTACCACCTAACACACACACACACACACCCTGTCTCCCTGCCACAGGCGGTCCAGCAGGCACATACTGTAGGCTCACTTTAGATCTTCTCTGTGGCATTTATCGACAATCTGCCCCTGCTGGGAGATTACACGCAAAAATGAATGGATCAGTTGGTGTTATTATAGGAATGTCACAGGCGTGTTAATGCAAGCATTCACAGACAAACACAGGCATAGGAGGCCAAAGTCTGATAAAGTAACTGCACTTGCCATAGGACTGGTAAAAATGTTGATGATATACATAAGGGAAGGAGTCTGTTGCAGCATTTGCAGAAAGAATGCTGTATATAGCTTGAACCGTAATAGTAATTCCCACTAAAAACTGCTCTATTTTTGACAGAATAAAGAATCCCATTTTCTGTTTCCTAATCGTCTTTTAAGCACTGTGCCCATTATGGTTGTTCTGGAATACTGTTCATGTAAATTTACAATAATAATAAAACAACAAAGCTGCGGACTATCTAAATTATAAAACCTGCAGAATAAATGCCAAATATTTGCGTCTTTATACTGTAAATGTAAAAAATACAAAAGCAATATAGAAAGCCAACTACTGTATAGTATTTTTAGATTTTCACTTTGAGGAATTTTTAGGTTATAAAAATGGGAAAACATTGCTGATGTTATATATATATATATATATATATATATATATATATATATATATATATATATATATATATATATATACATATACATATTTTTTTATATATTTTTTTTTCTTGTTTGCTAAATTTCTATATAGCAGAATAAAAGGTAACCCACATTAACATAAAAAGCAACCCTCTAGCGATGTAGGAAACATATTGTGTGCCACCCAACCTAGCAAAAGCAGTAGGTATGCCTAATGTTTGATGCAGTTTGTATGCAAATTAAGCTGCTTGCTCACAGTGGTAATCAAAATGCACAGTATGAAAGTTTATGCTGTATTAATCTAATTAAAATAACAGACACATTAAACACTGCGTTGATATGATGGTAAATAAAAAGCATACAAAGATATTATTCAAGCAATGCTAGGTCATTACAACGGAGTCTTGTACAATTAAAGATTTTGTTTTAACCAAAAATACCAGACAGGATGGCAAAGGTTGGCATTTCTCACCATGCCAGTCAGAGCCAACCCACTACAATTATCTTTGAAAGCATAGACCAGTGGTTCAAAAACTGTGTGCTGTGGAACCCAGGGTGCCCCAGGACACTTGCAGGGGTGCCTTATAGTCAATGTAACAGTCAAAACCAGTGCGTTTGGATACCAATGATAACATATGTGTTCAAATAGAAGAGAATCCTGTCCCTATATACATAACTGACCATAAGGATGACATATAAACTAATTTTACTTAATTTAATATTTGTTTCCAAATATCTTAGTAAGAAATGTTTGGCTATCAGTGTTCGCGAAAACCACCCAAAAAAGTGGGTCCCGGGGACCCTTCACTTCTAAAAATTGGGGTCCTACCTAACCTTTTCTGGGTCCCAACGGAATAAAGCCTCCTCTCCCCTTCTCCACAGCATGGCACATGTGGGCCGGGGGAGAAGTATCAATTGGCCCACTTGCATAAAAGATACATAAATACTAGAAAGTATATAAATCCGAAAATAGGGCTGGGTTTTTTGGGGGAAGTAGTGTGGTCGCATAGTAGTACCAATTCACATTACAGCACACATCGTAATGCCCAGTATACATTACAGCACACACCGTTATGCCCAGTACACATTATGGCACACCGTTATGTCGAGTACACATTATAGCACACACCGCTATACCCAGTACACATTATAGCACACACCGCCATACCCAGTACACATTATAGCACACACCGTAGTGCCCAGTACACATTATAGAACACACCGTAGTGCCCAGTACACATTATAGAACACACCGCTATACCCAGTACACATTATAGAACACACCGTTATGCCCAGTACACATTATAGCACACACCGTAGTGCCCAGTACACATTATAGAACACACCGTAGTGCCCAGTACACATTATAGAACACACCGCTATACCCAGTACACATTATAGAACACACCGTTATGCCCAGTACACATTATAGCACACACCGTAGTGCCCAGTACACATTATAGAACACACCGCTATACCCAGTACACATTATAGAACACAGTGCCCAGTACATATTAAACCAGATAAGTGCTGCTTACCTACATGCTGGTTGTAGGAGTTACATGCTGGTTGCCACGTGGGGGTGGGGGTGTTTGTATGCTGGTTGCAAAGGGGGCATTTCATGCTGGTTGCAAAGGGGGCATTTTATGCACTTTTCCCAGGGGGGGGCAGTTCATGCTTGTTGTCCAGGGGGCTGGAAATGCTTACAAGGCGCTCAGCAGAGTAGGTGAGCGGGCTGTCTGCGCGGCGGGGGATGAGATGCGGCTGAAATAGCTGATGTGCTGCTCTGAATTGAGCAGCATGTCAGCTCTTCCAGCCACATCCAGCATACCCTCCAACATTTGGAGGGCAGAAAACGGTACACAATCAAAAAGGGGGCGTGGCCATGGGTAAAATGGCAGTGGCCACAGGTAAAGGGGACATGGCCATGTTTGGGAATCATTACATTTCAGAATCATTATATTCTGCATAGTCACATCATCTGTGCAAACAATTTTATACAGTACATTGCCACCATAAATTATGAGGGTGAGAAAGCCCCATGACTAGGCTGCTGTGCAGTCCGAGTGACTGACAATAGTGAGTCCCCCATTACATTTGCGCGGTCGGATGCAGCTCGCCTCACCAGCGCCTGGTCACCACTCACCACCAGACTGCTCATGCTCACAGATCGCTCCGGTGGTGGCAGCAGCAGCGTCGTCCTTGCAGTCAGACAGCCACAGGTCATTTGGCGCGGCTTAAAGCTCTAGACTGGTGGCGGCATCCAGATATTGGATACATGCCAGCGGGCGACCTCTGTGTGGATAGCTCTGCGGGAGCGGGACCGCGGGCTTAGCTAACATCATGACGCAGAGGCACCGCAAGTCTGTACTGGGAACGGTGGGGGGGGGGGGGGTATGATCCAGTCCCCCGCCACACAGACAGCCCGCTCACCTCTCCTGCTGAGAGCGGCTGTCTGCTGTTACATCCCATCCAGTCCCGTTCCACCCCTGCTCGCCTCAGGCTCTCAGCACTGCAGCAAAAGGACTGTACTTACGTACACAGCGTGGCGGGGGCGGACCGCACAGCCGCACACTCAGTGAAACCTGCGCAGAGCGTAGCGACGTGTAAAACAAGCCACCTGTGATTGGCTGCCGGCACAATGATTGGGTCCCGGCAGCCGCTGACCAGTGATTGGCTCATGAGCGGTTCTCGGCTGCAGCACATCGCGTCCCCGGGGACTCCTTCAGTTTTAGAAACTGAGTCCTCGGGTGCCAATTTGGGGTAAAATACGCGGTATAGCGCGTTTTTGCGAACCCTGGGCTTATGGGTGCCTTGATTCTCTAGGGTGCCATGATTCAAAGAAGTTTGGGAACACTGGCATAGACAACTTCCAGGCCAGAGTGACCAATCAGTACATTAGGAAATTGACTGGCACACCTGACCATCCAAGTGTTAGGGCACAACAAGGGGCTTCAGCATACATACTTAATGTACATAATTAGGTATACAATTGTTCACCACTGGAGTTTGTATTGAACCTATATTTGAAAGATACCATAGTGTTGGGAATTCTTTATGTACAGTTACTGGTGACTGGGGGGGTGTGCATTAAATAAGCCCCAGAGGGGAGAGATGTACTAAGAAGTGGAGAGCTTTCTCTACTCTCTCCAAGGCTTAGTACATCTGACCCATAGGGCAAAATTTACTAAGAATACGAATAGATTGTGTCTTATTCGTATTTTGAATACCAATGGTATTGGTGGAGTATTTCATTTACACATTCGTATTCCGGAGCATAATTTACAATGATGTCGTATTTTTGAGATTCATATTTTTAGTTGTCCTGCTGGCTGATAGGGCCTGGTGCTGCTACTCAAAATACTGGCTACCCTTATTCATATTGTCCCCCGTATTTTGGGAAACAGGACTGGCCCTTGAGCCTGGTGCGGGTTTTAAAAAATCAGGGGATCCCCTACTCGGTTTGCCCAGCAATTTTTTTTTTAAATAAGAACTGGCTCTTTGAGCCTGGGGCTGGTTATGGCCATGGGGGGAGACCCCACACAGATTTTCTGAAATTATTTATTTTTACCTATTTTACACTGAAGTGGCTTGTTTCAGATACACCTGAAAATTAGCCAGGCTTCATCTCTACCTGCCTCCCATCCTGCAATCAAGCAGTAAATGGATGTCAGCATGCTGATTGGTGGATGGCTGGAGCTCTCCACCAATTAGAGTGCTGAAAGCCATTCACTGTATGAAAGCACATAGGGCCAGATTCTATAAGCTTCAAAAGAGATAAGTTTCACAGTGATAAACAGCCAGCCAATCAGCTCCTGCCTGTTATTTTTCAAACACAGTCTGTGACATGGCAGGTAGGAGCTGATTGGCTGGCTGTTTATCACTGTGAAACTTATCACTTTTAAAGCTTATAGAATCTGGCCCACTGAGAGATGTCGGGTTTCTTTTTATTCCCCTTTATTCCCATAAATGGGTGGGCCCCATTTACTAGCTTTTCCCAGATCCTACAATCCTGTTAAGTTGGCCCTGAGTGGATCATACTGTAAATGACTATTACTAGCCTTCCGTTGATTTCCCAGTGGATGGACAGATTTACAATATGAAGCAGTTTTCTTGAAGGATCTCCAGCTGTTTAGCTAAGAGGATTTTGCAACAGTTGTTTTCTCCAATGGAATCCTAATTGCTGACTTATACAGTAGATAGTACCCAAAATCATGCTAGTCTTTGGAAGAGATAAGTGCAAGTCCAGGTAGTCCTATAAGCATATGATGGATTTTGTTGTGCTAGTAGCTCTGATGAAGATGTGGATACTGAGACAAATGGATTTTTCTGGAGGGTTTCCAAAACACACAGACAAAGTGGAGGATTTGCAGTATGCATATGAGGTACAAGCCTAGGGGTGCCACTTGCAGGGAACGGCACAGCACATGGGCTCACCTCAATCCCCACATGCATCTTTGCATGGTGGAATGTTTTTTCTACACGAAGATGGAGTTTGAGAACAGTCCAGGGCTATATGAATGTGTGTGTGTGTGTGTGTTTCTTCTGCTTGTGATGTAAGAGAATGAGGGCCTGATTCTGCTTGAATCTGCATGCTTACTGAGTCCCAGAGTACCCACCCCACTGGAAAAATGCATACCCCTCCCTCCCTCCCAGTATCCCCTCGCATGTGCCTGCAGCAGGAGAAATCATTTGAATGACTTCTCCTGCCTTCCCAAAACATAAGTCAGTCAAGACTGACTTATATTTGTGGGCAGCAGGACAAAGATAGTTGTCCGCCCCTGGCCTGCAATCCCATGGGAAGACCTCATGAAATGCTGGTCGTTCCCATGTCTGTGCGCTGACACCGCCCTTGTCTCACCCCGCCCCCCCCTATCTGCTGTAAACAGCCCGGCGACATTGTAAATCACAGAGGTCGTTAGCAGTTGGGGTTTACACCTGCTCAGCGCAAATCCCTACCATCGAGGCAGGGGCCGAATTCTGTTTACTCCGAGTGAACTGGAATCGGCCCCTGAGAGTGTATGTGCCTGTGTGCAATAAGAAAACAGAAATTATACCAATGGCAAGTGTATATAAACTTATTAGATGTGACAGTATTTATAAGTGAAATACGTGGACTCATCCACTTAAGGGTATAAATAAAGAAATAAATGCAAGAGTTCAATCACTGTGTGGATATATGTTTGTGTAGTGTAGATTAACACTGTGTGGGGTGGAAGTTAGGGTTGATGCAAGGCAGCTACTGGGTACAGTGTGACAGTGGCACTGCAAACAATAGAGCTCTGCTGGCACTAGTGTGTGCCCAATGACAGGTTCTCTTTTTGTAGGTAATGTATCAGGCACCCAGATCTGCAGGGCTTTGTAGGTTATCCTCTTCTCTCTCTGCCCTTCAACTGGTGGGCATTGGCATGCTGTGGTGGGCCCTTGCTGCTTACCCCAGCCTTGGCAGTCCCCTCCCTCTTCAGATGCCCGCAGTGCCTCCTGCCCGCTCCTCCTAAGCTGCTGCTGATGCTGCCCAGATGTGTGCACTAAGTCACCATCTGCCAACTGTCCCACATGTCAGCAGCACACACATCCTGAGATTGCAGCTTTACCCTTCTATACACCGTCCCCCTGGTGTGATAATAACCAGATTTTATATTGGCCAGCCTGGCTCTTCCATATACAAATGTAGCCCCTCTCGTTCATCCTACTTATGGCGATTGTACCGCCAGTCCACCATGGCAAGCATGTACTGGGGGTTACTTACTCAAACCTGTTGCTTTTCACAAGCGTATGGCTCGTCGTAGTATGCATAAGAGAGGCCATCCTGTTATGAAAGCCAGCTACTTCTTTTGATTGCTGGCCGTTCCCAAGATGATTGACAAAAAAACAGCATTTCAGGGTGCTAACTGGAAGTTTTCTGAGAATGTCAGGGAAAACATAGGCATGCCCAGGTGTTTGGAGGGAGAATGTGTGACGTCAGCTCCAGCTACGAAGATCCTGATTCTATCACAGCCATGAGTAAGTCCAGGGCTAGGCTGCTTGCAAATGGATATGCAGATGAATCCCCTAACCCGCTACTGTATGAAAGCTATGCTAAGCCAGGCTTGCAAAGATTGGGTTTTCATTCTGGTGGGGTGGTACTACATCCCCCATCATGTCATACTGTATTTGCTGAAATTTATTATAACATATTTTCTGCATTTTAACCATTTGAGTGCCAAGTGAATTTGTCAAGGTGTGAAAATTGCCCAAAAAAACTTTTTTATTCATCACCATGACTTGTAATGTTTACCTTATATGCTGTAGTAAATATAATCTGTTTTTACACAACATTTTTTATTTGAATTTATATAACAAATGTAATAAATAGCAGATCTTTTGAATATCTATCATAGATATGTTGGCACTCAAAGGGTTAAATACATTGATTAACATCATAATTGTAATATTGTATAGTGGTAAGAACAGAAAAATATAGTGAAATTTATCCACATTGAAAAAAAGGACATTATTAGAATTAGATATATAATTATTAGATATATAATTATTAGATCAATATTGAAGAAAGGGACATTTACCAGGAGAATCATGGACACGTTTTTATGATCAGATACAGTACAGTAAAATCAGGGGCAGTAGGAACTTGGAACGATAACAATGGTTTCCAGAAAGTATATTTCATGGAAAAGAAAAACAGATGTTTTAATTCAGCTTCTGGGCACTCTGGCAATATTTGTTCCTAATGTTTCATTTTTATTGGGCAAAAAAACATTAGTTGTACCCAGTATTATATAAAAGATCATGGCTGAATGACAAAACATCTGTTTTCCCTACCCTTAAGAAACATTAAACACAGGCACTAAAAGTAGTGCATAATTCCCAAACTTTGTTGTATAAATCCATCCCTATAATGACAAATTCAAGTTGAGATCATAACTTTTCAACTGGCAGCATTGCGTAATTTATATGTATATTTTCTGATTATTCACAGTTCTGGAGGTAAGCCCAATGAAGACAGGAATGGCATGACTTAATGGAATATAACAACAACCCCATGGTGTGCACCAAGGTGGGGTGATTGCTGTATGGGGATACAAGAAACATTTTATAGCTCCATTAGTTCTATATTACCCTGTACCAGCTTCAGTCAGGTTACCATACTCTATAATGTTTACAGGAAACCACCCACTATTTTAGGAGTCTCCGTAACAATCTGGGAAAGTCAGCAAGTATCTATTATATAATGCCCCATGTATGAATTGAGGGGAGATTTGATCTAGTTATGAGCAATGATAGGGATTCTCAGCAGCTTTCTACAGCAGAGCAGTAAGACGCATAAGTACATAGCAGTAAGACGCATAAGTACTAGAGATGAGCAGCGGGCACTTTTTCAGGTTTTGGTTTTGGATCTGGATCTCCCTTCATGTTTTGGATCTGGATTGGTTTTGGCAAAACCACCCTTGCGGATTTTGGATCTGGATTTTTTTTTTTTAATGCAAAAAATTGCTTAAATAACAGATTTTGGGCCGTTTTTTGCCCCTAAAGTATTATTAAGCTCAATATCATTAATTTCCACTCATTTCTAGTCAATTTTGATCACTTCAAATAGACCGTCACACTGGACACTGGATATAGTCCGTCACACTGTATCTAGAAGCTGGAGTCAGACTGGGACTAGATTACCAGACTGGAACTGGTTAGGATGGACTGTGACCATGAGCAGGGAGCAGAGCACAGAGCTGTTTCTTCAGCACAAGCAACATTGTACTGGCACCTTTTGATAGGCATGAAGTTCCCTTTGCAAGTGACATTGTATCTCCTCTGAGTGCCTTTCAAGAAGCAATTGCAATTTAAATTTGGGTTCTGGGACAGCAATCAATCAATGGTGACTGGAGGCATTTTGAATTAGGCACCAGCTATGAGTCAATCACAGGAGGCTGGTAGGAAATTCAAAATGCCATTGCAGAGAAGAACAAAGTCTGGCTACAGAGTGGGAGGAAAGAAGACCTTCCAAGAAAATAAGAAGGAAAAGGACTATTGAAGAAGCCCTGGAGAAAAAAAAGAAGACATACCACTGTCCAGGACGTGCCAGTAGCCAAAAATTTAAGCTACCCAATGCAGTCTCTCCCAGCACCACTGTGTGCTTCAGCCACCTCAAGTTTGGTAACTTTCCCTAGATTGCCTGAGCAGAGCCCCCTTGACACTTCCATACCCCCCCAATTCCAAATTTTCACTAAAATGACATGTCCCAATTGATGGTTAACATCCATTTCATAGAAACCATCACCAGTGGTTTATATCTATCAATGACTGTTCCAGCTATGGAAAATATCAGATCGTGAGCCAACTAACAAAGGGAGTGATGCTTAGTATGCCACCAGAAGTGGAAGTGGGTGGGAATTAACAGGTCACCAGGAAGTAGGTCAAAAATGAATATTGCTGCTTGACTTGTAGAAGAAAAGAACTACGCTGGACTCAACAGTTGAAAGCAGGATGAATAATGGATCCATAATACTAGTTACCATGTAGTAGGCCAAAATGTAACTACACACATATTTTCACATAATTTGTATATACATGCACATGTGCCTCAGTGCATATGCATGAGAACTTGCAAATATTGCGTGCTGCCACTGACACTGCTGCTACACAGCACACATACCAGCAGGAAGGAAAACCTTCCAATATGTGAAAACAAAAGCAGACAGAAAAGTGTGCTTATAGTTACTAGCAACATCTTCATGACTTTCCATCTTCATACGGGATGCAGTTTAAATCCCGGCGGTCGGGATCCCGGCGTTCAGAATGCCGATGCTGGAATCCCGACCACTGAAATCCCGACACTTTCTCCCTCCGTGGGTGTCCACGACACCCCTGGAGGGAGAGTAAATTAGTGTGCCGAGCGCAGCGAGGCACCGGGCCCGCTGCGTGGCGAGCGCAGCGAGCCCGCAAGGGGGGGGGGGGCGATCCACGTCCCCCCCTTGTTGGGATTTTGGCGGTCGAGATTTCGGCGTCGGGATTTTGAATGCCGGGATCCCGACCGCCGGGATTTCATACTGAATTCCTCCATACAATAGTATGGCGACCGCAAAATCATTACATGTTTGCAGATACCATAGGAAAAGTGAGCTTCTCTATTATCATGACTGGTCCATATTTGTGCTAAACCTGATGGTTAACATACTAATCCGATGTTTGAGGATGGCATAAGAAATGTGATCCTCAACACCCATTATGTGCACATGTGTAATTCCTTGCAGTCCTTCCTTAGATGCTGAATGCTTGATACATTGTGGCGTTTGGGGAGTAGAGCAGGGATGCTGACCAGGACCGTGCTACAAAATCGGTGCATGTTGCCTCCATCTTGTACGTGTGCCGAGTCCAGTGTATGCATCCTCGGACATATATTTCCTGGACTTGTCAGAGGGGTATTGCCTGTGGATGTGCAATACATAGCATATCGGAATCAAGCCCAATGTAAGTGTCAAATGGCACTGGTTATAGTGAAATAGATATTCATCACCTATCCGCAACAAAAGTGCAATAAAGATATCCTGTAGTATCTCAGCTCGTTTTGTCTCTAGAGGACATCATCAAGGTGATGCTTACAGTCGAAGGCTAATATAACAGCAGAGCTATTCAATAATGGAATAATCAAAGTTAATAACGTGTGTTGACAAATAAAACAACAAGAGTGTGACACCCTAACGGTACTTGTTTCCTAGCATGGCCACAATCGGGAGTAATCGTGTACCTTAACTTAAGGTACATGATTAACGCGATGGACCCGATTTCCTTTGAAATCAGGTCCATTTTGCCGGCAAAGGCAAAATCGGGTC
This sequence comes from Crinia signifera, assembly GCF_055691185.1. NCBI lineage: Eukaryota > Metazoa > Chordata > Amphibia > Anura > Myobatrachidae > Crinia > Crinia signifera. Next base: position 233,863,827 of record NC_139218.1, on the reverse strand, counting down.
CATCGCGTCGGTCGCGTGCATTAACATGGCACGCGACGCGACCGACGCGATGGACCCGATTTTGCCATAGGGTTCAATGTTACAATATTTTTAACATTGTAATCGCGTTCATCGCGTCGGTCTTGTGCCATTATAATGGCACAAGATGCGATGGACGCGATTAAGCACATTTTACATAGCTAACAATGGGAAATAGGCCAATATGGCCCATTTCTCATTGTATATGCACCCGTCATGCCTATAAATGAATGCCCCCCCCCCCCATTGTGAGCGGCACCCCATGATTGACGCTAACCCGAAGCGTGGCGAACCCGCGAGGGTTGGCGGTACGGGTCCTCCGACCTTTTCATACCCCTACTATCCACGTCGGTGTGGAGTTGAGAATATAAAGTGTGGCGAGCGTAGCGAGCCACCGAGCCCGAAGCGTGGCTAGCGCACGCGTAAACCTGTGAAGTAATGCGCATCCCCTCGCTGGGCTCGCTGCGTTCGCCACACTTTATATTCTCAACTCCACGCCGAAGTGGATAGTAGGGATATGAAAAGGTCGTCGGACGCGTACCGCCGACCCTCGCGGACTCGCTACGCTCGCCACGCTTCGGGTTGGCGTCAATCAACCCGGGGTGCCGTTCACAATGGGGCCATTTGGGGTCTGGGGACAATTTTACATTGAATCCAATGTAAAATAGGGTCCCAGTGACCCTATTCACATTTGATGCAATGTAAAAATCGGGTCCATCGCGTTGGTCGCATCGCATGCGATTTGGTCGCAGTCGATGCGACCGACGCGATTTTTACAACCCGATCAAAATCGGTGTGGCCGTTCTAGGAAACAAGTACCCCCTAACTTCCATTTACTGAAATGAAAGTAGTGTCTCAGAATAATGCTTATATAAATCAGATCACAGAGGAAATTTTAAAAAATGTACAAAGAGAAAAAAAGTGTTAGGGACTGACCCAATTAAGTTACGTGATGGGTAACCCCATAACCATGGCCAAGATTATGCCAAAAACCTATACATTTTTTTTTGCTAAATTTATTGCAAAATGTATTACATTTCTAATTAGTAATGTTTAAATAGTGAAGCTGCATTTTTTCTCTCTTTGCATGTGGTAACTTTACACCCTTAGCAGAGGTTCCGCCCCTTAAAAAAATAACTAATTTAAGCCCAGTATAACAAGTAGTAAGCAAATTCACTATGACTATGAGAAGCCACCATGTAGAATGCATGCACCACGGCCATTTTGGGATAGCTTGCAGTTTGTTTTCAGTGTGCTCGAATGGTGGTCATAATGGAAACTTGGGAATATTTTAGCCAATCACAACAGTCCTTGCCCCAGTAGATCGTATAATTCATAGTCCACATGTTCACACAGAGATTGCCATTATATTTACCAGTATAATTTTGGATTGTGGAGGGAAAACAGGGTACCTGGAGCAAACCCATTCAAGCACGGAGAGAATATATAGTAGGGCCATGGAGCGAAATGTATATATAGTAGGGCCTGTTAGGGCCATGGAGCGAAATGCCCTCAGTGGGTTGTGTCCTTTAGATCTATAGTGTCTAGGTCTACAATCAAAAGGTTGATAACTAATGTTCGACAGAATCAAAAGGACGACAGTCAAAAGGTCGACAGGGTCAAAAAGTCGAAGGGTCGAGCTTATTTGACTGTCGGTCAATAGTTGTCGACCTTTTGATTGTCTACCTAGACACTGTAGATCTAAAGCCTGGATACCATCCTCTGTACTGTGAGGCAGTAATGAACATTGCACCATCTGTGCTGTCTATTTTTGGTGCTTTTATTTTGGCAGGAGGTTTTATTAAATGAATATTTTTATTCTGGCCTTTGCTCTATGAGCCAGGGCTAAAAGCATTATAATCAGTCTTTAATAAGAGCATATAAAGTTTTTTATGGTTATTTACTAGTGTAGTGCTAAGTTTCTTTTTGTGAAAGTACAGTATCAGTATTTTATACCCAACCTTTTCTATCTTCAAACTCAAAGAAATCTAGCAATGAATTGGTATAAATTGATTGAAATAGGGCATTTTCCAAAAGAAAACAATTCAGAGCTGAAAATGATTTCTGCTATGCTTACCACAAGACATGGATAAATATTATATATAAATTTGTAATGCTGAAGTTATATATGAGCTGTGCCTTTGTAGCAATTTTACATAATAATAGTGTTATAGGTAGATTGGTCCCTTGGAATTAATTTTGTTTGCCATGTTTTTACAAGCGCCAACTGTGAAGAGATGCATTTAAATCCCTTGGACAAAGGGTTGCTATAACAACATAATGCCATAAAAACTACATGCCAATGTGATAAAGCCCTATAGCATTACATAGTAAACAAATTAGATAATTGCACTTATATATTAGCAAAATATGTTGGAAGGAAGGTAATGTAAATGTCTTTAAACTATTTTTTTTTAATGGATGCAAGTAAAAAGCAAATGCGTGCTGACCCTCCATCTTGTTTAACTTAAATGAGTCTCCTGCTCCTAAACCTTAAACAATATGTGAACTATTTCAGTCCTCTGCTTTTCGACTATGGGTGGAATTTAATCCCCATTGGATAGATGGATCGAAGATCACCGATAGCACAGGGGACCACAGGACTGGTAAGTATGTTTATTTTCTTGCACTGCAGGGTTTCCTATACAGAAAACCCAGTGTGCTTATTGGATACCACAGGTATCAGGAGCAAGCATACCTGCGGTATCCAAAATTGGGTGTGACGTCCACAAAATTTTATTTGTGGTGAAAACCTTTTGCTCAATTAAATTCCTCCTATGTATATATTTTTTTCACCCACTTCTGGCCTACTGTATTTTGCCTTAATTTACACTGTACAGTACGTCTTGTCTTCCCCACCCCACACGTTCTACCTATGTAACTCCATCTTATTTTCTTTTATATTTTGAACCCCCATGTTTATATGCATGCATATATAAATAGAAAACATAAACATTACTATACCAACTAACATTTGAAACATGTGATATTGGGAATCCTAAAAGGTTTGGCCTCGAAAGGGGGTACCTCTTTGTTGCTCTGTGAGCTGCTGGCTATGCCCCCTCTCCCTCTGTCTAAGCCAAGCAGTGAGTAATAGAGGGTCTACCAACTGCCCCATTGGGTGCAACAGCGGGACAGTCCCAAAAAAACTGGACTGTCTTGTGAAGAGTCGGGAGTTATGCATCACTCTGGGGATAATTAGAATATCCAGGAAGACATGTTCTTGAAATATATCAACGTGGATTGTTAACCCTTTGCAGTCCAAATTTGTTTTTTTGCAATTCAAACAGTCTGGTTTCTATGTTTAATTTAATTTAATTGTAACTTTATTTTTATTCAAAAATGTTTTACATTGAATGTTGAACGATGTTAATGTTCTTATTTTAAAGTGGCTCACCATTGGATCGGCTACTAGCGCTAGGGATGTTGATCCTGACTAGACATTTCACCTTAAAAGATTAAACATGTCCTTATCAACAGAACATTTTCTTACCAATAAAGGCATCATGGTAAACTCAAAGGTTTAAAAAGAACACTTCATCCTTATAAACATATATCATTTAAGAGAGCGCACTGTGTTGGTCTAATAATTATTTAATAAGTATAAAATATAAACACATTAAAAATAACATACAGACAAACAATTAATGAATAATAAAAGATCAATTGATGATGTCCAGCATTAAACCACACAAATAACCATAATTACCCCTGTGGATTGGTCCATTGATTGGTCCATAGGTTCCTTCTATTGGATTTATTGTAGCCACGTTTAAAGTGTTTGCAAATGTTATTATTGAAGAAATAGAGAATCTCCTTTTTCCTTAGTCTTTCGCTCACCGGTGGAATTATAGAGACCTCCTGCTGGTATTGGTTGAATAACCTCAATAGTGGAGTTGAGAGTGCAGCAATGGTGTCAATTGGTTCGCTCCAACCAGCGTTGTCCTGTTGGAATTGGAGCCAACACCGGGAGCTAACAGCCGCACTACAATCAATACAGTCTTCTCCGCTGCAGGGATCGGTCAGCCTGGATGGCTGTGCACCGGAGATCGCCGCAGGTCACTGTGTGCAGCCATGTTTCCTTAACGCATTTCCTTAACGTGTCATGGCTAAGGGGATTCCTTAACCTTGACGCGTTTCTCCACCCTCAAGATTCTGACAGTTTCCTCAGAAGATCTTCAAAATCTTGAGGACGGAGAAACTCGTCAAGGTTAAGGAATCCCCTTGTCCAGCCTTACCCACCAAGCCCCCCCCCCCCCCCGAGTTTGTTACCCAATATCAGACTTCAGCTCCTTCTGCTCCCTCCAGACCGGCGGCACACTGAGAGTGACCTGCGGCGATCTCTGGTACACAGCCATTCAGGCCGAATGGGTGAGCGAGAGACTGCATACTCCTACATAATTTGGAACCTTCCCTAAAAAGTACTATTGATAAGGAGATTCTCTATTTCTTCAATAATAACATTTGGAAACACTTTGAATTATGGTTATTTGTGTGGTTTAATGCGGGACATCATCAATTGATCTTTTATTATTATTATTATTATTATTCATTAATTGTTTGTCTGTATGGTTTTTTATGTGTTTATATTTTATACTTATTAAATAATTATTAGACCAACAACAGTGCGCTATCTTACTTGATACATTTTTTTGGTAGGTTGATCTTGAGTGATTTTCCTGGGAGCAGCACAACATTTGATTATAGCTGTGATTATTAATGACTTATTAAATTCTTTAATTTAAAGTTTTTGCGCCCGATATACCTAGTTTATAGTATATAGTTTCCAATCCTTATAAACAAAATGATTCACCTAAGGATAAGACTACAAAAGTTATCTTCAGTTTCTGTGATGAAAGCTCAAGACTAATCACTTAAAAAAAAAAAAACAATGTGTGTTTACTCTTATCAGTGCAAAGTGAATTTGTTTTATCTTCAATTTGTATTTTAGGCCACAATCGCCAGAGTTCCTTATTGAAGTATTGATTGCTATGTTACTGCCTAAACTTCCTTCAAAGCATTTAAACTAGACCAGTGGTTCCCAAACTGTGTGCCGTGGCACCCTGGGGTGCCTCGGGACAGTTGCAGGGGTGCCCTGGGTTGTGGTCCAGGACTAATGCAAAAAATGTATGTTCAATGTAATAGGCAAAACCAGTGCGGGTGTCAGTGAGAATTCTGCACACAGGAGCGTGAAAGGTTGTGGAAAGTCCCAGTTGATCCTTGTGACACTCCAAATCCATTATTATACATGGGGATATGTCATGAAAAGACATGTAAAAATCACTGCAGGTACTGTAGTATATGAAGATGGGGATCTAAAGAAAAGACTTTGGGGGTCATTGTAAATGAGGGAGCAATATTTTCAGTGTGTGCATGCGCATACTGATGTATGCGCATGTGCAGGGTCACTGGGCGAACAGACTCGGCGACTTGCATAGTTGCTGATCCGTTTGCACAGGACAGTGCGGATGGGGGGCATGGGGTGGCAGGCCAGGGTGTTGCCCCTGGGAATGCCCAACATTTCATGGGCGTCTCCATTAAAACGCTGGGCGGTCTCGTGGTAATTCGCCTATGACGCGGGTGCCAGGGGGCGGGCAGCGTATACCATAAAAAAGATAGTAGTGCAACCCATTGGCGAAATCTAAAAACATGCAAAAACTCACACAATATTATGTGTAACTGGATCCTAGACTCCTTTTATCTAAAAAACTCAAACAGAAGACAATTGCAATATTGTCTTATATAGAAACATGGTTTTATTTTCACATTGCACTCACATAGGGCGTGATTAATACGTACTGTGTGTATATATCATACTTTTCCTCCACTTGATACTTTTTCTCCCTCCTCAGGTCCTAAATGGGACTCGATAGAAGTAGATATAGTGCAAATACCATTTTGATATTAAAAAACACACACAATTTATTTGACAAACTCACATGATAAAATAGAACAAAAGCGTGTAACCCACGTGGATGATGGATTCTAGTGACACAGGGATGGATAGTGTTCACCTCATGCAGCCTGTCAGATTTGACTGTGACCAACTAGCAATGGGAGCCAGACAGCATAGGGTAATCTCCATCCTCAGCATCAAACCAGGGTCTGTTCGGTGGTGGCAGAAGGCTTAAGCACGCTTTTGGGCAGAAGGTGCCCTTCCTCAGACGCTTCTGTCGAAAGATTTTCTCCCTGCACGCAAGCTGCGTATGGATGTTTATGCAAAACATCCATTCGCATGCATGCTGGGACATTCGCAGTGCATGCATGCGGCGGGCGTTCATGCGGGCGGCGTTTAAAGGACACGCAATACTGCGAAATTCCCTCCTTTATCTTAAGCAGGTAATGTTTAATACCAAGTTATCTGAATGCAGCTGTATGAGAGACTACATTGACAGATTGATGCCCATCTCTCAGCAAATTACACCTTTAAAAATAAACCGCAGAGTTCATCCGGCATCCCACACAGCCGACGATTTAGCAACTGGACAATGTGCAAGGATTGCTAAGTTGAGAAAAAGCAGTTGCCTGCGATCAACAAGTTGCTGCCTGGAAAAATGAAACAGCCCTTTCAAAATCACAAGTGTACAGATGGGGTCGCTCTCATATGAGCGGATTCCATAGCGCCATCCGCCATGCTCCGCCAGAGTGGGGCACGCGTATGTTGAGACACTTGAGCGCCCCATTCTCGGCAATTGACCCGTGAGCATGTGAGGCGCTTGCACATCCATGTCCTGTCCCCGTCCGCCAGATCACCAGAAACCTGAAGATGGCAGCCTGGCGGAAACAATGAGTCTGGCCCCATCTGTATGACAAATTGAGATGCTTGCACAAATCCATTCGCAAACACTAGAGCATTGAAGCCAGACGAGGGCTTCCAGAAATCTGCTAAAGAAATAAACTGGAAGTGGTCCATGCTGATGTCAGAGACCCACCCCAAAAACACCTTGGCATGCCTGCGTTTTGACAAACAAACCCAGAAAACTCCATGTTTCTGCCCCTCAATGCTGCCTATCTGTCAATCAAACTGTTATTGCTATGCGACTACTGTGTAATAATTATTTGCAACTTGCACACATGCAGTCGTTCAATTATCACCCGGAATGCAAATTCTCTACGTAGCGATCAATGTTAAATTAGGCCTATTGACATCAAATACTTTAGATTAATAAGATTTTATTATTATCCCAGCTGTTCTCAATTGGGTTAAGATCTAGACTCTGCACTGGCCAGTCCTTTCGGAATATTGCATTTACTGTAAAACCAACTGAAACATCCTCACAACATAATGCCACCACTTCCATGCTTTACTCTATCTACTTAACACTCATCAGGTATTCTCTTTCAAAACACCAAAACGCAAACACGTCCATTTGATCTGAAATTTTTTATATTCACAAATATGTGTTTGCTGCAGGAGCACCCCATTTTGCTTGCAAGGGTGCCAGGTAAACATCAGAATGATGTTTTCCCAGCAGACACTGTATGCTGGTGGATGGGCCGATTTTACAGTAGTACCGAGTGGAAACACTGCAAAATGCATTTGGCAGCATGCATTCATTAATTATATTTTCTGATTAAGCGGGCATCACTGCCATCCAGAAAATAATCATTAACAAACTATGGAAGCACGTAATTGTGGATACACACTACGCGGTATGCATCAATTCGTTGTTCCTATTTGCCCGGAAATTACCAAAATTGCCAATATTGTTCTAGTGTATACCTTGACTTATAAGGAATAGCTACAGTCATTAGAACTCTGCTCACACATTTGCTAAGACATGTAACAATGTAATACATATATTTCTTTCATTATGGAATAAATATTGTCAGGAAATCAGTTTGCATTAATGAATCACTGATGTGTACCACTGATTTCTGTGCTAAATTATTGAAACGCCCTTGCTCAGCAGTTTATGAGGCGAGTCTGTTTGCTGGCCATATGGGATATTACAAAAGCTACAGTAGTTGGATTACTATACAATTTGCATGTACTTTGTTGCTCGTTTTCTGAATATGCATCAAATATTTTATTTATTGAGGTAGCAGGTTATGACAGCTGGATTACTATATTTATAATGAAAATAAGCAGGATTTTGTAAGGTATTTATACACAAATAAACAGAAAATCTATGCTAGTTGTTTAATGCCACCATTATGATTGGTCAAGCATCTGGTCTTATTGATAGTGCTCTCATTGATATTAATATTTGATTAGATATTTATATTGCCATTTTCTTCTATGGTGAAAACAAAAGTTGTTTTGTAACCCTCTGAGTGCCAACATCTATGTGAGACATATGCAAAATATCTGCAAAAAAATGCCAGCATCGATCACATTTGTTATATAAATTCAAATATATGGTAAAAAGAGAATTCAAGAACCCGGCGACTGAGTGGACTCAGAATGTGCAAAAATGTACGGGTATGAAAATTTTTATTTTAACATGCAAAAAATATATAATAAATGGGGGAGGGTAGGTGTAACACTATAGGAAAAGCGGGAACATCACGTATAGGAGGAGAGAGCACAATGAAAAAATGACACAATAAATTTTTTTTGACTATATGGGTAAAAAACACACTACTATGTTAAAAACCCCATGAAATTCTTTTAAATAGATGAAATGAGGCACCGTAAAACAAATATAATAAAAATGTGATATAAAAAAGGAGGCTTAACTTAGTGCAATGAGGTAGGATTTCAGAAGCTGCCCAACATGTTTCGTCGCAAAAGGACTTCCTCAGGGGGTGGAGACAAACTGTTCTGGAGCTAGTATTTATGTTATGGCAGACTGACATCATTTCCTGTTTATCAATTATACAGATAAGCCTGTAATCGCGGTGTTGGTGACAATCACATATTACGGGTACATGCAGGGTAGTTATAGCAGTAGATAGTGTCTCTGACTAGTAAGTGAATTGCACATTCTGAGCAAAAAACGCTGAGTCCCAAGTTAATTATCCTCAGTAACGTGGAGAGGTGGGGCGCGACGTCACTTCCGCCCCGCATCCGCCCCGCATCCGCCGTCTGGAGAGAGTTACTGCGCATGTGTCTCTGCCAGCATACATCATGCTAAGGAGTTCCCTTGTTCAGGGTGAATGGTCGTCACGGCGTGATGTTCCCGCTTTTCCTATAGTGTTACACCTACCCTCCCCCATTTATTATATATTTTTTGCATGTGAAAATAAAAATTTTCATACCCGTACATTTTTGCACATTCTTGTCCACTCAGTCGCCGGGTTCTTGAATTCTCTTTTTACCATACCTGTGCTCTATAAGCCGGTACACCACCGTTTTTTCCAAGACCTGTGCTGACACATCGTATACATAGGGGGAGATAGTGTGTCAAGTACCCACTTAACCACCCGTGTCTCCTGTTTTAATAGTACCTGGCGCTGACCACCCTTATCTTTTTTGTATCCAAATTCAAATATATGTTAAAAAAGATTATATTTCCTACAGTATATAAGGTAACTACTGTATTACATGTCATTATGATGAATAAAAAGCTTATTATATGCATTTTCCTGATTTTTGGGTCTTCTTTTTTCATTCATAAATGTGCCGTCAAATAGCATTTTGGACAATCAATCCAGTGAAATTGCTGTGCGTGCAGCACAAAAGTGGTGAGCTATTCCATACAGCCTGTTGATATTGAAAAGAGCAAACTTTTAAAGGTGCCGACACACAGTGCAATTCTCGAATACAATTTGAACCTTTTTAGTGTAGTTCACATTGCACCGTGTTTCTTTTGGCTTGCGATGCGCACTCCCACATAGTTTATATCGCAAGCCAAAAAAGTATGTGGAGCCCATACATTTTGTACCAAATTGCATCGCTTCCGGTTCAAATCGCACACTGTTGTAGCATATCACATGTGATGCCTATATGCGATGCAATCTGATACAAAATGCATTGAGCACAAAACGTACCGTGTAGGCACCTGCAGCTGCCCGGTGGGACATCAAGAAGTTACTCCGCGTTCTCATTACAATATGCACAGGAGCTCAAAGTATGCCGGGGCAGGACAAGTCTTCAGTAGGACTAGGGCATTTTGTTTGGAGGCTGGAGCGTGGGACTGTTGCCGTTGCCCACCTCTTTAGCTGAAACTTTTATCTCAAACAGTTTACTAACAGTTACTGTGTACAAATTATATTCAAAGTTGTTTAGATAAAGTGCGGTTATGGAAGCTGCCCAATTAATGGATAACAATATAGAACAATATACTCCCCGTTGGCAACACGCATTTTTCACTCCCCTTTGCCAATGAATATTTTACTCCCCTGTGGCATCGAGCATGAAGGCCCTGGCATCAAACATGAAGCCCTGGCATCGAGCATGAAGCCCCTGGTAATTAAGATGTAGATAAGCGGCACTTGTGGTGTAAAATGTAATAGTTATTATGGTGTGTGGTATAATATGTAATGGGCATCACGGCGTGATGCTTAATGTGTAATGGGCATCGGGGGTGTGGCATAATGAGTAATGAGTATCACAGTGTAAGGCATAACATGTAATGGGCATTACGGTATGCAAAATCAAGAATAGAAAGGTTAATAAAAACCACAATGATAAGGCGGGTCAAAGGGAGGGTCAAGGGGCTGTGCTGGGTTAAGGGGCGGGCCTCTGTCCAAAAATCTCTCAACACAAAAGTGACAACCCTAGCCCTGCCCCCCCTGCCTCACTGAGCTGGCTGGCAGCCAGAAAGTAGGCAAGCCTGGTCCAATCTGGTCACCAGGGGCATAAATAGATATTTATAGGCCCCATAGCAAAACTTTGTAAGGGCCTCTATGTACCAACCAATGAGGATAAATGTATATAACACATGTAACTTACACAAAGAGGATGGGCCCCACTCAGCTCTGGTCTCCATAGCAGTTGCACCCTCTGCACCTATGGTAGTTATGCTCTAGCTGGTCACTCATGTATGTGCTAATTAGTTCAAATTACATCAAGATCTAATCAGTGTAGTTATCGGATACTTTCATAACTTTGAATTATTAAAGAGTTAAGAAAGAAGCTTGTTACACAGTGATGGGGCTGCAGATGCACACTGAATTTATTTCAGTGTTCTCTTGATAATAGTATGAGAAACAGGATTGTGCACTATAAAACAAGCCCAAGAAATGTGCACCACGGGAACTAAAGATACTGTGGGCTCAAAGATTATTGAGAAGAATATTCCTCCTGTTTGCCAAGTGCTTCTTGTCTCAGTACTTTAGGGCCTGATTCTGGTTCACTTGCAAAAGCTAATTCTTTCTCTAATGGACAAAACCATGTGCACTGCAGGTGGGTCAGATGTGACCTGTGCAGAGGGAGTTAGATTTGAATTTTATTTTATTTCTGTGCGGAGTAAATACTGTCCGCTTTAAATCGAACTCTCTCTGCACATGTTACATCTGCTTCACCTGCAGTGCACATGATTTTGTCCATTAAATAGTCCTATATCCAGAAATAATTTGTTTTTGCAAGCGAACCAGAATCAATTAAATTTATTATAGAAGCTTACACAATGAGTGGGAGAGGGAGGGGGGGGGGGGGTAATGTTTAAACATCTTCAATGTCTTATGAACAGCACAATGGCCCTTATTCAGATCGGCACGGTACGGCCCGCGTGCGGCCGTACCGCCGATGTTTGTGGTCTGCACATGCGCAGAGGTCATTCTGCGCATGTGCAGCCCCCTTCGCCGCAGACGGATTTCGTCCGCCGCAAAGGGGGCGTATAGGGGCGTGAGGGGCTTCAGCCCCTCATTTCCCTATGTGTACGCCCCGCGTTTCATGGGCGTTCCCATGAAAACGCGGGGCGTATGCATGGTAATGAGGGCATGACGCCCTCATTACCATGACATGGGGGCGGAAAGCTGACGTCGCCGGATGTCAGCTTTCAGCCCCCTTACAAGCTCCCACACGGACGATTGTCCGTGTGGTCTGAGCTTGCGGGAGCTGCCGCGGCGTGCGGGCCTGCCTTCGATGGTCGTCGACCATCGAAGGCAGGGGGCAGCTCCCACCATGGTGGAGGCGTAGCCTCCACCATTTTTGTGCGGATCGCCAGCCGTCCGTGTACGGACGGCCGTGGCGATCCGTCCGGTGGGCGGCCCTTGGTTTGTGCGGTCGGAGCCCCGTGTGCGGCTCTGACCGCACCAACCAGAATAAGGGCCAATGTCTTATGAATCTGATACAATGTTTATTTATTTCTGTATCTTTAATAAAAATTTAATAAAAAAAAAGTTGCATGTGAACAACTATGTGTCCTATAGTTGTTCTCTATTCTCTCTCTTTAGGGAGGGGTAAATGTCATAGGGTCTGAGTTGCTCGGGTTCTGGGATTTCATATGAGAATGCCTGAAAATTTAAAGCGGCAATCATTTACAAGGCAGAACCAAGTACTCACTGAGAGACTTTAAGGATGTGTAGTAATTGGGAGAAATGCACACTTGGAGGTAAAGTACTGTAGGTGCAGATTGTAAAAGGCTTTATGTGGTAGAGGAGATACTTAGGGTGAGATTTAATAGGATGAGAGATTCACAAAGTGAGAGATTTGGTAAGAAATCTCCAGTTTTTTTAAAGTGTCAATCATATACATTGCAAAACAAGTTTGATTTTGAAGTATAAATGATTGGCGCTTTAAAAAAAACCTGGAGATTTCTTACCAAATCTCTCACTTTCTGAATCTCTCATCCTATTAAATCTCACCCTTATATACTAAAATACCTGTCTACAGCAAGATATATAATAAAAACAAATGTTAGACTTATTGCTGTGCTTTAATGCAAATTGTCCAAGTAAATGCAATATACACGATCCATGGTGAAGATCTCATGCCACTACAGAAACAGTTTATGTGCTATTGTTGTTGTTATGTCTTTAAATGTTCAGATGAGCTGTTATCTGTGTTATGTACTGGGTTGTCCAGCATACTGGTTGCTAAGTATATGGCTATGTATTACACCGCCTATTTCACCTGGTTTTGCCAAACATCTCATTTAAAAGTAGATTACAATTACATTGCAATATTGATCTGGGCATACTCAGGAACTAAATTATTTTTTTTCCCGCCAAAAGCATAGTCATGTAATTGTAGGTTGAACTACTATAAATCTACTCACCTAGAAACAGGAGTAACATAATTGCCTGGAAAAACTCCTGAAGCCGCAGTCCGGAGTGATGTGCCTTTAAACCAACCGTCTTGGCATTTTTCAGTAACTCTGTACATTTCACCTTTCCGCAGTTCCAGCTCATCATTCTTTTGTGGCTTGTAAGCATACAGGGCTAGATATCTGTAGAATCCAACATTAGAGATTACAAGTACTGATTTCAGGGTAAGAAAAAAATAAATCCATTCCCTTTATAATTCAGCCAGAGATTTACTTTGTCGGGTGTGAATGGAAAGGTCTACAGTGTCCCGGTCGACAGTCAATAGGTCAACACAAAAAGGTCAACATGCAAAATGCCAACATTGACATTGACAGGCGGCAACATGTAGAAATTGACAAGACGTCAACAGGCAACATGTAGAAATTGACAAAAGGTTAACATGGAAAAGCACAACACATAAAAAGGTCGACATGAGTGTTTAAAGTGTTAATGTTGACACCTGTCGACTTGGACCCCCAATTAGTGTAGCGCATGACTCTCAATGCTTTGGTCATTTACCATTTCTAATCGGAGTCCACGTGGATTATAAAGTCGAAAAACTAAAAAAAAGGATAAGAAAAAAACATATGTGTGTCAACCTTTTTCATGTTAACCCTTAATTAGTGTCAACCTTTTGGCAATGTCAACCTTTTGCATGTCGACATTTTGTTGATGCCAACCTTTTGAGTGGTAACCTTTTTCTGCCGGCCTATTCACCATCGACCTAGACATATAAACCGGATACCACATAGTCACTGGACTGATACATAATTGATTATAAGATTAATGGAAATAAATGTAACTAGAATTAGAATGAAAAGTCATACACTCAAAAAAACCAGGTGATGGCTTATGGTCATCAAACGTATTTAGTTGTTACAAATTTCATCTGTACAATTCCTATACCTAAGCTAGTGATTAATGGGTCTGTTAAGCAGTAACAACCCATTTTTCAGTTGTTTTCAGCAGAAAAAGAGTGATATATATCAGATATTTCCAGTGGTAGCCCTTCTCTCTCTGCAACAGGGGCTCCATATCAGTATATGGTTTTAAAAAGCATAACTCAATTTCAAGATAGCCATGTGCTTACTTACAGGGGATGTTAATATCCGGAATCTTCTTTAGATTCTCTATGCATACAAAATGTTTAATTTTGTTCATGCGCAGTAATAAAATAGTTACATAGCTCAATGGGCAAGTACTACCATGTGCTACCTTAAAGAATTGCACACACGCAGTATAGGCCACCATCCACTAGTGCGATAGGAACACTTTTTATTTGATTCCGACACATTGCTGCGACGGATCGCTTGAAAGTGACACATTGCAGGTCCTTTTCCTGCGATTGCGATGCAAGGCGTGTTCCAGTGCGCCTCGCATCGCAATCAGAGATCAGAGGGGCTGCCACGAATATTTGTTGCAGCCCATAGCCCTTGCTGGGATCACATACGATACATCATATAAAAAGGACCACATACGATGAATCATATGAGATCCGGCCGCCCAGGAGCCACCATGTGAGTTGGCGGAGTATAGAATGCGATACCTCACCTTAGTGGATAGCGGCCTTATACACAAGCAGGGAATGCGCTTATTGGACATACTATACATGGCCTTATCAGCTTGTCCATGTCCAATAATTAGCATTGCAAGGACAGTCTTTCCTACCAGCTGATGTTGGTTGAGAACAAACTGCATTGCTGAAGAGGATGTTTTTGCAGGACCTCTCCAGCAAGTGCAAATTTGATAAATAACGGGTACAGTACTATATAATTCTGTATCACTGTGAAAAGCAATAATAGTAAATGTGTTTTATTCCAGAAAAGTAAGAAATATTTTCTCAATTACAAACTGAAAATCCCTGTACACAGCACTAGCTTTCTCTGCGGGTGATACCGACGTGCAGGATTACATATCGCCATCGCTGCAGGGCATGCACATGGAGCGATCCATGCTCCCTTTCTAAGCCAGATTGATGTAGGGGCATTTTCTAAGTGATCTAGGGGGAGATTCTCTAAGAATCTCCGCCCCCCTTCGCATTTATAATTATCGCATATGTTCTAACATATGCGATAATTATAGCAAAGGAC
Source organism: Crinia signifera (assembly GCF_055691185.1). Taxonomy (NCBI): domain Eukaryota; kingdom Metazoa; phylum Chordata; class Amphibia; order Anura; family Myobatrachidae; genus Crinia; species Crinia signifera. The sequence goes on along the minus strand of NC_139218.1, from coordinate 233,848,582 downwards.
AGCTCTTGCGTTAAGAGCTGTCCTTTGCGGTGAGAGTCGCCGGGTCCCAGCAGGTCCCGGCGGCTCCCCCCTCCCTCACACACCCGGCGCTGCTGCTGCTGCGCCGGGCTCTCCTCCTCCCTGCACCCGGAAGAGGATCAGTGCAGGGAGGAGGTCACAGGTCCGGGCAGCACAGAGCTGTGCTGCCCGGACACAGGTGAGGGGGCAATGCGGGGCGGCGGGGGTCCGTGTGGGGCGGCGGGGGGGGCGGCGCGGGGCGGCGGTGGGATGCGGTAGAAGCCCATTGGCTTCTATGGGGCATCGCCAGATTTTTCTGGCGATGCCCCCCGCCGCGGTAACCCGGCGGGGGATGCTTACAGCATCAAAAAATGCGGTAAAAACCCGATAACGGAGGTTTTACCGCATTTCTTGCTTAGAGAATCTCCCCCCTAGTGAGATCCTGTTTATCGCTACATGTGTAGGCCCCATAAATGCAGAGTTATCTTTGACTTCTCCCTCTCCCGAAAACAGCACTTTTAGCACCTTTCGAGGTCCTGCCAAAATCATCTCATATTTCTAAGGTCAGATTTTTTTTCTCACACTCACGCCCTACATTGGCTCCCATACCCCATAGGAATCCAAATCAATCTAACCACACAAAGCCCATGCCAATTACTTTTTGTATGCGCAATTCTCCCCATCTGATAATTGCAACTGTTGTGTTGTTTGACCCACAGTGGACGTGTTGCCATTATTGATTTTGTACTCAATTTGTAATTACTTTGTAATCAATTTTCTGCTTTATATTCTGCATACAATATATTCTTGTGCTCTTAGCAAACACACACATTACCAAACGTCACACACACAGGGGCTAACTGCTGGTCATCCATATCCTGTTTTCAAATAAAAATTGAGAGCATGCACAATTTTATAAAAAGGTGTGTAGAGCATGGTTGTGGCTAGAACCCCTTCTGTCTTCTGACATTTCTCAATATGCATCGTGTCCACGTATACCAGGAAGGGGAATATAAAAGTATGGCGAGCGAAGCAAGCCCCCAAAGCATGGCAAGCAAAGCGAGCCAGCTTTGAAGAGGATCTAGTCACAACCCTTAGAGCATGCACAATTTCCTGCAAGGAGTTCATGGGAGGAAACCCACCAACATTACAGAGTTGAAGCTATTTAGGGCCTAATTGAGCTTGGGTCGCTAATCAGAGAATTTCGAGTCTGATAGAAGGTTAACATATTTTTGTGAACTTACAGACATGTAATGATGAATCATTTTCTTCAATAAAAAAAGAGCACGTTTTTGTCTAATTTTTTTATTTGGCCATTTTTATTTACTTTTAGGACTGAAAATCTGAGGAAGTTTTAGGCTACATTTCACCAGAAATATAGAAAATTCTGAAGGGTTTCAACTTTCAAGCACTACTCTACTACTATAATTGGTGGCAATGGGCACAGAAAATCTAACTTCTTATTGCATATCTCAAAGATAAAAAATGAAAGTGAGCATTTCGCAAAAAAATATAAAAAAAAATTGAGTCTACAGTAAGATTACAGAGTGTATTTTGATCATTATCACTTTACTGCCGGGTTCTGAAATGCTAGGAATAGCAACATAAAAGATAGAAGGATCATGGAGGCAGTTGGTGAGAGGTCTTAAGATGGTAAATTGGGCCAGCCTGTAGTCCCCATTGAAACTAATGGGAACAGTTCTATCATGCACAAAAAATCTAAGTGCAGCTGTTGGTAACAGGGACATAACAATGGTGCGGAGTGGGCCTACGCACATAGCACTGCAGGGGAAGAGGTACTGTTGGTGACACTTCCCATTGATCTGTTTTAATTGCTTTCACTTGTGGTATCCCTCCTCTTTGAGGCCCAGCATCTCCTGACTGCCCCTGCCTCCTTACCCTGCTGTCACATATACAGTACGTACACAACATTCATGAACATAAATGAGAGCTCTTTGTTATGCAGTCACACTGTCCTTTATTACATTTCAAGATGCTGATATATCTGGGATTGTAACCCATCCGCTGTGGCATTGCAGACTGAATAAAAAAGAGCATTCATGGGGGGTGGGGGGGGGGGGGGTTGTTAGGGCAGCAATTTCCTTTCTAGTGGAGGGAACCAAATAGTTTAATTACAGCTGTGGTTGGTAGATAGTAAAGATTTTAATATATGCTTAAACCATGTGGAAACAGCTGCTTCTGCATTGTTTAAGGCTTTATATGAAGGCACTTAAAAGAGATTTTCATTTCCAATTAGCAAAAAGTTGAGATTTTACAACTGATTCAGTAAATACTTACTCAAGTTCAAGTTTAAACTTGAAATAAATCCCCAGTGCTGTCAAGCTATTCCATACAGGTGCAACAGGCAGATTACTAACCCCAGGATCTTCCCCAATTAATACTGTAGATGTCTATTTTATCTATTTACTGCATTCAGTATGATTTCCTGGCATACACGATACCGACAGTCATAATACCGGCACCCATTGACCAACAGTCAAAATACAGACACGGTAAAATACAGACATTTGAAATGCCAACAGATCAAAATATCGACATGTGTCTCTTTGTTCTTTTTGGGTGTCTATGTCATCATAGGTCAACATGGACACCATCTAAGTGTACCATGCCCCCTCCAATGGCTCCAAAAAAACGAAAAAGAAGTAGCGCTGGTAACACCAATGAACATTAATAATATTTAATGACAAGAATTAAAAACAAAATGGTAGTAATAAATAAAACCACAGGATCCGTTCCTATAAATGCCACCGCTGGAAATAATGGTTCCAATAATATCCAAAGGAAGGTGTATAGTGGGCACCAGTTAGTGGTATGCTGGTAATAGATGTATTTGAATAGTTACCACAGTCGCCACAATTGGATCACCAGGAGGAATTGTTCCATTCGGAGTGCATGTCAGCACTATCTCTCCAAAGTAGGTGAAGGTGCCGAAGTCCAGTGGAAATAAATTGCAGAGGTGCGCAGTAATAGCACAAGTGGTGGCTGGTCCGGATCCAGTGAAGTAAAAGTGCTGGGTGCAATGTCCAGGGCTCCTGACGCGTTTCCCTGCAGCTAGGTGCAGCTTTGTCAAAGGAATAGCCATGTAGCTTGGAGGCTGGTTTATATACCTGTCCCTAAATGGGAAATCAGCACATGTGTGACGCTTTCATCACTATGTTCATTGGTGTGTACATAAATCGTTTACAAAATCATTATAAAAAGCAAAGAAGAGAGAACTGAACAAGAAGGCATAACAATAAACGTAAAAAAAAAAAAAAAAACGTAAAAAAAAACATAAATATCTAAAATATATAGAGACAGTAGCTGATATTAACATCGTGTTTAGTAACACTTCCGGGATTCGGTAACCATAGAAATGAGTAAACAGACATACTTAAGCCAATAACAGAGGTGGAAACATTCCTCTGTGTGTATGATGCGGTGTCACGTGACCCGCTCGTCCAATCGGTGTGGCGCTATTCATTTAGACGGAGAGAGGCTGAGCACGTATATTAGCGTGCGTGTCAAGCCTCGTTGTGGGGCTGATAGATGACCCGGGATCTCTTGTAGTATATTATCGCGTGAGAGCGTTGGAAAAACCTATTGAATGACGCGATCACGTGACTCGCGTTCCAATAGGCAGGAAGAATTATTTTATATGCGTTCCAAATCTCTCTATGGGAGCAGGCTTTTGGCTAGATAGCATAGCACTTAAAGTGAAGACAGGCTAATTATTGGCCGGGAGTCAAACATGATTATATCAGATATCTAAACAGGTCAGAGTGCAGTAGATAACAGACATATAAGTTATAAGGAGGATGTTTTAAAAAACATAATCCAAAACCATATACAGTATAATAAATATTTAAAAAATAGTTAATGAATAAATGTAATGATGGGAGAGAGATTCCCCTAGTGGTCTATAATGAGAATACAATTTATCAACATATTAAATTAGATCTAGTAATTTTGATGTCAGCATACAATAATGAGATGATTATCATAATAAATATAAAAAATGAATAATAAGAAATAATGAATGATGATAAAAAATAATAAATATATAATTAATAAATAAATATATTGGCTAATAATAATAGGCATAAAGATAAAGAAAATTTTATAGCAGCTGATATGAACCCAAGGACGGGCTAGATGACACTATTGAGTTCAACGGATTCGTTTAGGCCATTTGGATATATCAAATTCATTTGATACATCCAAAATACCTCTCTCCTACAGAGTGTCTTGAACCGATCACCACCTCTTAGGGTTTTAGGTATGTGTTCGACTCCTATTAGTCTAATTTTAGTTGGGTCACTATTATGAAAGCGAAAAAAAAATGATTTGAGACACTATGTGTACAGAGTTTCTTGGTTATATTCCTGCGGTGCTCCAAGAACCTTTGTTTAAGTGGGTGGGTTGTACGCCCTACATATTTCTGTCCGCATTCGCAGATTAAAATGTAAATTACATAACTCGTGTTACAGTTGATAAAGCTTTTTATATCAAACATCTGAGGTGAAATGTAATAGGATGAGAGATTCAGAAAGTGAGAGATTTGGTAAGAAATCTCCAGTTTTTTTAAAGTGGCAATCATTGACAAAGCAAAATCACACTGGTTTTGCTGTGTAAATGATTGCCACTTTAAAAAAACTGGAGATTTCTTACCAAATCTCTCACTTTCTGAATCTCTCATCCTATTACATTTCACCCCTTATCTCCATCAATTTGGACCTGAGCTGTTTTTCTCACTGTGTGGTTGCAAGTTATGCAGCGATTAGCGCCACACTGGAAAAATCCTTTTGGTTTAATCCCTAACCAGGGGGTAGTTGTTCTGGGGTCTGGTGTTTTATCAACCTGTTTAAGGAAGCTTGGGGCTAATAAGTTTTTAAGTGATCGGTTTTTATGAAAAATAAAAACTGGTTCTTCTGGTAAAAATTCACACAAAAGGTTATCCCCTTTTAGAATATTATGATTTTTCTTAATTATATTCCTGATTTTGTGACTGAAGTCATTAAACTTTGAAATAAAAGCTATTTCTCTTTTATCATCTTTCTTCGAGGAAGCTTGAGGAAGTTTATATTTCAATATTCCACACTTATTGGGAGTACAATCTATAAACAATAAATTAAGGAGAGATGGTGACCTGGGGGAAAGACACAGAAAATTTATCACTGATTGCATTTTGTTCATTCTTCAGCACAATTATTTTTTATTTCTAGACACATTTTATCTCCAGGTGATGGGTACGGCCATGGGGACCAGGTTCGCGCCGAGCTATGCCAACCTCTATATGGGGGAGGTCGAGGACTCCCTCATTTGGGGGGGCCCCTTCGGTGCGAACCTGGTCCTCTATGGCCGATACATTGACGATCTATTTATCATTTGGGATGGGGATCACGAATCGGCACTTTCTTTTGTCCAACACCTTAATGATAATCAGTTTAATCTAACATTCACGCACACCTATCACCCCAACCAATTGATTATTTGGATCTGTCTCTTGAAATCCAGAATAATAAGATCACCACAAGTACATTCTTTAAGGATGTCAGCACCAACAATTACCTCAACTTCCATAGCTCCCACCATCCTGCGTGGAAGAAAAACATACCCAAAGGACAGTTCCTTCGTTTAAAGAGGAACTGTTCCAATAACAGTACTTTTGAAAGACAAGCTAAAACATTGAGCGAAGCATTTGACCAATGCAAATATCCCAAATACATTATCGATAAAGCATTGGTGGAAGTATCAAAGATAGAAAGAGATACTATTCTTAACAAAATTCCTCAAGCTTCCTCGAAGAAAGATGATAAAAGAGAAATAGCTTTTATTTCAAAGTTTAATGACTTCAGTCACAAAATCAGGAATATAATTAAGAAAAATCATAATATTCTAAAAGGGGATAACCTTTTGTGTGGATTTTTACCAGAAGAACCAGTTTTTATTTTTCGTAAAAACCGATCACTTAAAAACTTATTAGCCCCAAGCTTCCTTAAACAGGTTGATAAAACACCAGACCCCAGAACAACTACCCCCTGGTTAGGGATTAAACCAAAAGGATTTTTCCAGTGTGGCGCTAATCGCTGCATAACTTGCAACCACACAGTGAGAAAAACAGCTCAGGTCCAAATTGATGGAGATAAGATGTTTGATATAAAAAGCTTTATCAACTGTAGCACGAGTTATGTAATTTACATTTTAATCTGCGAATGCGGACAGAAATATGTAGGGCGTACAACCCGCCCACTTAAACAAAGGTTCTTGGAGCACAGCAGGAATATAACCAAGAAACTCTGTACACATAGTGTCTCAAATCATTTTTTTCGCTTTCATAATAGTGACCCAACTAAAATTAGACTAATAGGAGTCGAACACATACCTAAAACCCTAAGAGGTGGTGATCGGTTCAAGACACTCTGTAGGAGAGAGGTATTTTGGATGTATCAAATGAATTCGATATATCCAAATGGCCTAAACGAATCCGTTGAACTCAATAGTGTCATCTAGCCCGTCCTTGGGTTCATATCAGCTGCTATAATATTTTCTTTATCTTTATGCCTATTATTATTAGCCAATATATTTATTTATTAATTATATATTTATTATTTTTTATTATCATCATTCATTATTTCTTATTATTCATTTTTTATATTTATTATGATAATCATCTCATTATTGTATGCTGACATCAAAATTACTAGATCTAATTTAATATGTTGATAAATTGTATTCTCATTATAGACCACTAGGGGAATCTCTCTCCCATCATTACATTTATTCATTAACTATTTTTTAAATATTTATTATACTGTATATGGTTTTGGATTATGTTTTTTAAAACATCCTCCTTATAACTTATATGTCTGTTATCTACTGCACTCTGACCTGTTTAGATATCTGATATAATCATGTTTGACTCCCGGCCAATAATTAGCCTGTCTTCACTTTAAGTGCTATGCTATCTAGCCAAAAGCCTGCTCCCATAGAGAGATTTGGAACGCATATAAAAGAATTCTTCCTGCCTATTGGAACACGAGTCACGTGATCGCGTCATTCAATAGGTTTTTCCAACGCTCTCACGCGATAATATACTACAAGAGATCCCGGGTCATCTATCAGCCCCACAACGAGGCTTGACACGCACGCATATATACGTGCTCAGCCTCTCTCCGTCTAAATGAATAGCGCCACACCGATTGGACGAGCGGGTCACGTGACACCGCATCATACACACAGAGGAATGTTTCCACCTCTGTTATTGGCTTAAGTATGTCTGTTTACTCATTTCTATGGTTACCGAATCCCGGAAGTGTTACTAAACACGATGTTAATATCAGCTACTGTCTCTATATATTTTAGATATTTATTTACGTTTATTTTTTTTTTACGTTTATTGTTATGCCTTCTTGTTCAGTTCTCTCTTCTTTGCTTTTTATAATGATTTTGTAAACGATTTATGTACACACCAATGAACATAGTGATGAAAGCGTCACACATGTGCTGATTTCCCAATTAGGGACAGGTATATAAACCAGCCTCCAAGCTACATGGCTATTCCTTTGACAAAGCTGCACCTAGCTGCAGGGAAACGCGTCAGGAGCCCTGGACATTGCACCCAGCACTTTTACTTCACTGGATCCGGACCAGCCACCACTTGCGCTATTACTGCGCACCTCTGCAATTTATTTCCACTGGACTTCGGCACCTTCACCTACTTTGGAGAGATAGTGCTGACATGCACTCCGAATAGAACAATTCCTCCTGGTGATCCAATTGTGGCGACTGTGGTAACTATTCAAATACATCTATTACCAGCATACCACTAACTGGTGCCCACTATACACCTTCCTTTGGATATTATTGGAACCATTATTTCCAGCGGTGGCATTTATAGGAAAGGATCCTGTGGTTTTATTTATTACTACCATTTTGTTTTTAATTCTTGTCATTAAATATTATTAATGTTCATTGGTGTTACCAGCGCTACTTCTTTTTCGTTTTTTTGTATGTATCTTGTAAGGGATTGCTCACCCCTATAAGTAGCTGCTTCGCATACGCACCTCATACCAGCGCCCATTATTGTTGCTTGGCAACATCTGTTTTTCTTGTTCCCCTCCAATGGCTTGCTTCACTCGGTACACTATCATATCCTCTCCAGGTCTACTAGGGGGTAAAGTATGAACAAGTCTATTTTGGGGCAAAAATCCCTTTAAAACTCATGTCAAAATTTTGACCTGTTGGCATTTAAAATGTCAGTATTTTGAACTTGGCATAATGAATGTCGGTATTTTGTCCTTGCTGGTCAATGGGCGTCGGGATTATGACCATCGGTATTGTGTCCATTGGTAAATCAAGGAGTGAAGGAGAGCGAATATGTTACAGCTTCCATGAAATGAAATGAAAAATTTTTTTCTTCCATGTCCTAATCAACTTGTGTCATTTCCTCTTCTAATTGTACACTTCCTCAGCATGTCAATTGAAGAAAGCAGCCTTGTGGTTTTTCATCTAAACCTACAAACCAGACTAGCCAGGAAAAAAATGCTCAATTGTCCTTAGTAAAGGTCTTCAAAATTCTGTCTCATTTTTTGTTAAACTCGCTCGACCATTGTATTGTAGATGGGTTAAATGAAATAACGAAAATGAAATATCTCCCAGGCTTGCTTTCTCTCTTTTGCAAAAGCTTATTTGAAATGAAGTGCTCACTAACATTTTACACCCATGAACGATCTTATTAGATACCATTCATTTTCTTTACTATCTCATTTTGCCATCTTAATTATGTTATTATCCAACAATATAACATAATGAAATCTTCACGTTAGTTCTCTCCTATGTGAATGTTTCTATGGATGCTGATTACAAGTTATACATGATGTTACGGAACATAAACGAAGGAAGCATTGTCATTTCTCAGTATTATAACCCTGCTGTCACACTTACTACATTAAAGATACACATGGTAAATTGCATTGTTTTAATAAAGACAGTCTGACTATTTATGATTCCATGTAGTGCTGGACCAGAATTGTTATACTGATTCACTCTATGGGGAAATTTACTAAGATGGGAGTTTTATTTCACATGGGATGCTGCTATGTGCAACCAATTAGAATCTACTTCTTATTTATTTAACATCTTCTAGAAAATAATAGATAGTATCTGACTAGTTGCCCATAGCAACATTCAGCTAGACCAGAAGGGTGTAGATTATTAGGTTGGCAGTTTGAAGGTCAACAGTCATTAGGTAGACCACTATTGGTTAACAGTGAAAAGGTCAACACGGGAAAAAGATTGACATGCACTAGGTCGATATGGACAAAAGGTTGACACATGAAAAGGTCGACATGAGTTTTACATAGGTTATGTTGACATATATGGATATGGACCCGCCAATTAGTGTAATGCATAACCTTGCATGACATGCTTTGGGCAGGGTGCCTCACTTCGTTTAGCACTCTTTTACCATTTCCAATTGTAGAATTAACAAGTTATGTGCATGAAAAAAATGTAAAAAACTCATGTTGACCATTTATGTGTCAACCATTGCCATGTTAACCTAATGCATTTGTCAACCTTTTGTCAATGTCAACCTAGTGCATGTCAAAATCTGAAATCCATGATGAGTAGAATAAAATAGTGTGCCACAGATGAGATGAAGTATATTGAGTAAAAACGCATGGTGCTCCAAGTTTAAAATTAAACAGCTCCAAGTTTAAAATTAAACAGCAAAGTATACAGTATACTGAGCAACATAGCAGCATTATTATGGGCAGGACATCAGTTATACTAACAGTACATTTGAATCCTCTCACTGGTCAGGACATAGGGGGAAATTTACCAATATGAAAAACCTAGTTTTTCGTATTGGTATTTCCCCTCCGACTGCATACGACTGTTTTAGTCGTATGCAAAGTCGTGTTCCGGAGGGGAAATTACAAAGCAGTCATGTACGACTGCTTTGTAACCCTCCGATGGTGTAATGATTCGTATTAGCTGGCCATATATACGGCCGCTAATACGAATTTTTCTAGCAGTCTGCACGGATCAGTCAGATCCGTGCAGGCTGCAAGGTGTAAAAAAAAATAGAAAAATAAATATAAAAAAAAACCGGCGTGGGGTCCCCCCCACAGCCGAAACCAGCACCAGGCTGACAGAGCCTGGAGCCGGTAATTAAAAATCAGGGAACCCGACAAATAGGGTTCCCCGATTTTTAACAACCAGCCCCAGGCTCCTGCTCTGGGGCTGGTTCCCAAAATATGGGGGACAAAATGACTAGGGGTCCCCCGTATTTTAAGAACCAGCCCCAGGCAAAACCAGCCAGCAGGGTAATGCCACAGCCGGGGGGAGACTTTTTATACAAGTCCCCCCGGCCAAAGCATTCATCCCTACCGACCAGTCAGCCTGGCCAGGGGCCCTGGGGGAGTGGGGACCCCCCCAATGAAGGGGTCCCCCCCTCCAGGACTTACCTGACCAGGCTGAAGCCTGGTACTGTCCCCGATGCTCCTGGGCGGTGGGCATCGGGCTGATTAAGTGTAAAAAAAAAGATTAAACTTTTGTTTTTTACTGTGGCACTACAAGTGCCAGCAAGCCTCCCCAGCAAGCTGGGACTTGGAGAACCACAAGTCCCAGCCTGCTGGGCATTAAAGGGCCCGCTGGCACTTGTAGTTCCACAGTTAAAAAAATAGTACACAAAACACACTTTTTAAATAAAAGTTTAATACACACATCACAAACACACTGATACTTACCTATCTTGATCCCGTCGGTAGGTCGCTGGCTCCAGTGTCGGCGGCTCCGGTGTCGGCGGCTCCAGTGTCGGCAGCTCCAGGTCGGCGGCTCCGAGGTCGGCGTCCTGTCTGAAGAAAATCCATGTTGGACCTGTGGAAGTAAATCCTACTCACCAGGTCCTCCATGGATGGTCTTCTGTCTTCTCTCTTCTTTTCCAGGACTTATCTTCTGTCTTCTGTCTTCTTTCTTTACGCTGCCGGCAGCTCACGGGACTTTCAGAGCTGGAGAGATGTTGCCTCCTCGACGTCTGGACTAAGAATGAATTCTAGCCAATCAGGAGCCGCCTAGTGGCCAATCAGGAGCCAGTAAAGTCGGCTCCTGATTGGCTAGAATTCATTCTTAGTCCAGACGTCGAGGAGGCAACATCTCTCCAGCTCTGAAAGTCCTGGGGGCAGCGTAAAGAAAGAAAGAAGACAGAAGACAGAAGATAAGTCCTGGAAAAGAAGAGAGAAGACAGAAGACCATCCATGGAGGACCTGGTGAGTAGGATTTACTTCCACAGGTCCAACATGGATTTTCTTCAGACAGGACGCCGACCTCGGAGCCGCCGACCCGGAGCCGCCGACACTGGAGCCGCCGACACCGGAGCCAGCGACCTACCGACGGGATCAAGATAGGTAAGTATCAGTGTGTTTGTGATGTGTGTATTAAACTTTTTTTTAAAATGTGTGTCAGTGTGTTTTGTGTACTATTTTTTTAACTGTGGAACTACAAGTGCCAGCGGGCCCTTTAATGCCCAGCAGGCTGGGACTTGTGGTTCTCCAAGTCCCAGCTTTCTGGGGAGGCTTGCTGGCACTTGCAGTGCCACAGTAAAAAACAATAGTTTAATCTTTTTTTTTTACACTTTATCAGCCCGATGCCCACCGCCCAGGGGCATCGGGGACAGTACCAGGCTTCAGCCTGGTCAGGTAAGTCCTGGAGGGGGTGGACCCCTTCATTGGGGGGGTCCCCACTCCCCCAGGGCCCCTGGCCAGGCTGACTGGTCGGTAGGGATGAATGCTTTGGCCGGGGGGACTTGTATAAAAAGTCTCCCCCCGGCTGTGGCATTACCCTGCTGGCTGGTTTTGCCTGGGGCTGGTTCTTAAAATACGGGGGACCCCTAGTCATTTTGTCCCCCGTATTTTGGGAACCAGCCCCAGACCAGGAGCCTGGGGCTGGTTGTTAAAAATCGGGGAACCCCTATTTGTCGGGTTCCCTGATTTTTAATTACCGGCTCCAGGCTCTGTCAGCCTGGTGCTGGTTTCGGCTGTGGGGGGGGACCCCACGCCGGTTTTTTATTTATTTATTTAATTTTTCTATTTTTTTACACTAAAGCCTGCACGGATCTGACTGATCCGTGCAGGCTTAAAGCAAATAGAACAGGAAAATGGTGTTCTATTTTTCTGTCATATTTTCGTGGGTGTTTCACACCACTTAGCAGCCGTATTATCAGTACGGCTGCTTAGTACATCAGGAACCACCATTCTTTTGAATGGTGATTTCTGTTGTATCCTATCGATGGTGTAGGACATTCGTATTTGTAAATACAAATACGAATGTCCCATCTTTAGGACTACGAATTGTTGTATTTTTGAGATTGTAAATCCCGAAAATACAAATTCGTAAAAAAAAGGTGTACTTCTCCCTACGAATACACCTTTTTTCTACAAATCCATTTTGGTAAATGTCCCCCATAATGCCCACAATCTGTTCCACTGAACAGCAGTGGTTTGGGCAAAGATTGACTCAGTTCACTGCTAACCACATAATAATTGTGGAAATGGTCTGGACACAGGGTGCGTCCATGGATTGAATGGACCATACTCAGAGGAGTGCAAGAAAACTCCCCAAATATTGCCAGGCTGCTGGATATTCCATTCCAAATAAAGTTACATTTTGTAGGTAATTACCTTGGCTACATTTTTGGTATGAGTTCCCCTTATAGTACCCAAGGAATAACTGCAGATCACATTTCCCTACTTAAAAATTGTTCTTTCTGAGAGATTCTAATAGGCAGGTAAATAAGGAACAAATCACTTCATCAAGCACCTGAAATGCCCTGTTCAGTTGGATAGTAGGCAGTATCCAGAAGGTAGAACTGCTCTTTCCTTATATTGAGAAGTATCTGTGAGAGTGGGAAAGCCTCAGATATTCCTCCCATAATCGAATTTTTAGTTTTAGATGATATTGTTTTTTTCAGCATACAATTACTCCGAATAGTGAGTTCTAAATAAATTGGGTGCCGGACGCGGTCCCGACAGTCGGGATCCTGACAGCCATTTACCCGACGTCGGGATCCCGACTGTCAAAACGACGACAGACAGGTGCCCAACGGCCACCCGCTATTTTCCCTCCTGGGGGTCCATGACCCCCATAGAGGGAGAATAGAATAGGTGGCGAGCATAGCGAGCCACCGTGCCCGCAAGGGGCTTTGTTGCGCTCACCATGCTGTCAGAGTCCGGGCAGTCGGGATCCCGATGTCGGGCTAATGACTGTCGGGATCCCGACTGTCGGAACCCTATACCACACCCAAATAAATGTACACACATTAGCGATAAAAGGGATAGATTTATGGGAACAAATAATATAGCAGAGTTGCCACAGCATATTTTGCTGCTGGAAATGATTTTCAAGGTTTTAGAAACCCACATCTTAAGGTTAAAAACTGATATAGAGGTTAAAATAAGCATATTATCATATTCAGTATCTACTCTAGAGTTGACTATGCTACAAAGTGCAAACAAATTTAGATCATCAACTAACTGGTTATCACCCACCCCCCACAAAAATGTTTTTGTTAATTCTGCTACGTTTACACCATAAAATGTATTTAAATATCCTTAACTAGTCCCCACTGTGGCAATAAAACATTTGTGAGTCATTACCCATCCCCAAGATCCAAAAGATCACAGAGCCGACAGTGATATCACCCCTCCACCCTGTGTTATTATTTGTTCCCCATCTCCATTACATTAGGTGCTTGAGGGGAACTAAATTCCCCTTATTGCACATGAACCACAGAGTTCCATTTGCAAGGCATTCCATAGTGCATATTTGAAAGTGATGTAATCAAAAACAGAGACCCCTGCATCACTTTCAGGAGATAGATTAGCAGCATATCTGTTTAGTCATGTACAGTATGTGTATGGATATACTGTATGTATGCATGTGATTATGGGGACATGACCTTACTGTACTTAGCCAACATTTGATCACCCATTTTCTCCTCTAATAGCCCTCAAGTCTGATATTTTAATTGTTACCTGAAACCCCATCATATAACACTTAGGAGACATTATATGAAACAGGCCCACAAAGTCATACTCTATATTCTCTCACTGATAGGGTCATTACCTTTATACTTTCAGATTCCTGGCCAAGGGGCAGGGCTAAAACCACAGTAAAGTTACAACCATTTTGTCAAAGCCCCATCGTGCATCTTATATGTTATTACAGACCCACATGCCCCTTTATCAGGCTCATCCACATATCCCTTTATGTGACATATGCTCCACATGCCCCTCTATATGCCTTACACATGATACGCTTCATGCCAACTACTTCATCTGCCCTTTATAAGTTTTCAGAGACCAGTGGCCAGATGTAATAGCCTCTCATTTCGCCCGCTGTGCGGGATGTCAGCTGAACTCAGAGGGTTTTTTAAAGGGGCAATCATTTACAAGGCATTGTTTTGCTTTATAAATGACTGCCCTTTAAAAAAAACAACAACTCTGATTTCCTTTGGCATCTGAACCAAACCACCAAACTCATAGGCTATTAAATGTGGCTGCATGTCTCTAGATTTCTGAGCTCAAATCACCCCACTTACCTTTCAAAGTTAATACTGGACTCCCTGCACCTCATCACTCAATTTACCCACATGTTACCTCTTCCCAAACCTTCTGCTCCCTTAAATACCTTGGTGCTTTTCCAAAAATCGAATCTTCAAAAACAAGATACATAATCTGCCATCAAAAAGGAGACGTCTACAATAACCATCTTCCTGAGACACCATAATCTCCATCATATAGCATCCCCTCAAAATGACTAGTCAATGCATAGGAAAATACCTGTCCCCCATCTAGAACCAATGCAACAAAAGTTAGTACTGGTATCCACATTATGCACCATTCCCATTTAAAAGTTTGTTTATTTCACAATAAAGACTCAGGGATGATATCAAGAACCATTTAGTAATATACATAATATATTTAAAAACAATACAATCTAAAAGTAATCTTCATTTAGAACAAAAGTCTCCAGGATCAGCAAGTTCTTCTCAACTTCTATAAACCATCCTAATTCCTGTGCACGTCCCTGGTCACATTGCACACTAGCAGGGCTGCTGCTATGGGATCAGAGCTTGGAACTGTTAAACTCAGCAAATGCCAGGAAAGAGGATAGTAGGTACTGTACAATGGAAGAAGGGACCATCAACATTGTGATTTCCAGGCACTGCCCATCGGGAGATGCTAAAGCTCAGGACTCTGGACAGATCTCGAGATTTATGGACCCTGTGGTGCAATCCCAGATGGATATCTCTGCATTATAACTTGCATATATTAACATTGGTTCATCTGGCAAAGGAAGGATTTGGGCATTTACAATTTGGTTTAGAAAAAAATATTGGTACATTTTAAAGTACAGTATGGGCCTCTCCCATCCACTCATACTTCAGGTAGATTTACACATGGATATAAAGTATGCTAATCCCCATATCTGTTTAAGCATCTATACATGAACACCGGTTCTATATGGAAGGGTGGTACCAAATTTTCCAAATATGATAAATAATTCCAGACCCTTGCAAAGCTAGACATCAATTTTTTCTATCTTCCTAATACTGTTTCTTGAATACAAACAACTAAATCCCCTGTACTCTGTAGGGTAATACTAACTGGCAGTCATTTCCTATAGGATTCACAGAACTCTGCTCTAACAGGCTGTGCTACAGTATGTCTGACAATCCCTAGTCTGCCTATGCAGCTAACCCTCATTTAATACAGTGACAATCGCACACCACAGCCTAGC
This sequence comes from Crinia signifera, assembly GCF_055691185.1. NCBI lineage: Eukaryota > Metazoa > Chordata > Amphibia > Anura > Myobatrachidae > Crinia > Crinia signifera. Next base: position 233,832,781 of record NC_139218.1, on the reverse strand, counting down.
CATTTTTCCCAATCTTTGATACCCTGTTAATTGCTGGAGGTAAAATACACAGCCACAACCATCCTTTGCTTATCTACCATCTACTCCAACCAGAGCTCAGCTTCTGTGACTGGGCCAGGTGAGATGCATGCTTATGAAGCCCAGAAGTAAGGCTGTGGGCAGGTGGAGACAGGTCAGGTGCTGATGCAGACAGGCAGACAAGGAGGTATGCTGTGGGTAGGTAGAGGCATGCAAGTGGTGATCCGAGGCATGTAAAGGCAGAGCTGCATAGAGACCTTTGAATTCTCAGACATCACCCACCCGAGATGAGCAGGCCACTGGGCTGGAGACTGATCTTGCCTTTTCGTAGAAACATAAAGAGGAACCACTTGGCCCATCTAGTCTGCCCTTTTTATACTTTAAGTAATATCAGCCATTTTACATGTAAAAATATTTATATGCCTACCCCCAAACATGTGTAAATTGCTCTAATGTTTTAGCCTCTACCATCTCTGCTAAGAAGATATTAAATTCATAAATAGCAAAAGATCAATAAAAGAGGACATAGGCCCCCTAACCAACGCTAACGGAAATAGCATTACTGAGAATAAAAATAAAGCTGAACTGTTTAATACTTTTTTCAACTGTCTTTACTAGGGAGGATCAGACAGTGGGATCTACAGGCACCACATATGAGAGGCACTCACTAGAACTAAATGTAGATTTCACAACAGAGGAAATCCTCAAGAGGCTATGCAAATTCAAACAAATAAATGACCAGGCCGGATGGGATTCATCCTAGGGTTCTAACGGAACTCAGGGAGGAGTTAGTAAATCCTCTGCAGTACATTGCCGATAAATCATTTTTATCTGGAATGGTGCCAAAGGACTGGAGAATAGCAGAAATAGTACCAATATTCAAAAAAGGAAAAATAGATGACCCAGGCAAATTTTAGATCTGTGAGCTTAATATCAATTGTAGGGAAATTATTTGAGGGGATTTCAAGGCACAGTATCCTGAATCATTTAGTAGGGCATAGTATAATCAGTACAGACCAGTATGCGTTTGTAAAAAATCGTTCATGCCAAAGTTACCTAATAAGATTTTATGAGGAAGTTTGGCGTGCACGCAGGGCGGGTTTCCGAGTATCTAGAAAAACCCCCCGGCTGCCGTTTTCAATGTAGAGCTGAGCAGTCTGAGCAGCACACGCCAGTGTCAGTGGCTTGTCTCCCCTCTGCTGCGTAGCGCAGCATCTGAGAGGAGGAAATACAGCTGCTGACAGGCAGGGGGAGCAGCTCCGAGTCCTCTCAGGCTGATCTCACGAGTTTACAGCCTGAGAGAAGAGAATGGAAGCTGTGCACACTACAGTGACAGGTGAGTGGTGCAGGGGCTCCAGTGGCAATTATTAAAGTTCTATAAGGGAGCAGGGAGCTGGCACATGTCTGAGTCTGAATCTGCACACTGGGGGGAGGAGGAGGGAGAAGGGAGAGAGTTTTGTTTTGTGCCTGTAATGTCACTCTGTATATATTGCAGAGTGTGCATTTGTGGGGGTTGATGAATTCACCTGACATGTCTGCCTAAAGGGGCTGTTGTCTATGGGGGGCTGTGCTGTCTATTGTGGGCTGTGCACTGACTATGGCGGGCTGTTCTGTCTAATGAGGGGCTAAGCTGACTATGGGAATATGTGCTGTATATCTATGGCGGGGCTGTGCTTTCTATGGGGGACTGTGCAGTCTATCTATGGGGAGGCTGTGCTGATTATGAGGGGATGTGCTGTCTAACTATTGTGGGGTTGTGCTGTCTATGAGGGGATGTGCTGTCTAACTATTGTGGGGTTGTGCTGTCTATGAGGGGCAATGTTCCCTCTAAGCTGTGCGCACGTGCGCGCGCACACAACTCTAAGAGCATGCGCACAGACATTAGAACAGAGCGCACTAAGCAGCAGTGGTCCCTTTATGCAGTTGTGGACTCAATTAATGTGTGTTTCACCCATTAACTACATTGTGTGCTGTGTTTTGAATGTTTAAAATCATTTTGAAGTAAAGTTAACACAAATGCTGAACGTCATTTTCCAGTTATATATAAGTGACACACAAAAATTTTAATTTCCTTCCAAAGTTGCACAGCCAAAATCTTATGCCGCACACAGACTTCGTAAAATTAGAGGGAACATTGATGAGGGGGGGGCTTTACTGACTATGGGGGGCTGTGCTGACTATGGGGGGCTATGCTGTCTAACTATGGTGGGGCTGTGCTGTCTATCTATGGGGGGATGTGCTGGATATGTATGGGGGAGCTGTGTTGGCTATCTATGGGGGGGGGGGGTGCAGTTTTTATTGGTTCTGTAACCACTTATTTGGAAAAAAAAACCTTTCAAAATCCTGCGTTTTCCACTAGAAGTCAGCAAGAACTTAGATATAAGTTATGCTTTAGAGGCGTGCTCTACCTGGACTTTGCAAAGGAACATAAGAAATGTTGATCAACAAAATGGAAGATTTGGGTCTAAGGGTAAAAAGTTGAAGCTGTGTAAGAAACTGGCTCTAGGATAGAGAACAGAGAGTGGTGGTAAACGGTGCATTTTCAAGTTGGATACCTATCCAAAGTAGCGTACCACTGGGATCTGTGCTATGGCTGCTTCTTTTTAACATATTCATTAATAATATAGAGAAGGTAATACTAAGCAAAGTATCAAGCAGGTAATTAGAACATAATGTTGATACTGTAAATGTAAGGTTATACATCTTGGGAGACATAATCAGTGTGCGACGTATGATCTAAATGGGGTAGAATTGGGGAAATCAGATTTGGAAAAGGACCTAGAAGTTGAAATTGACAACAAACTGGAGTGCAGCGCTTAGTGTCATGTAGCAGCCAATAAGGCCAACAAGATACTTGCCTGTATAAACTAGCCTGCATGGAAGTAAGAGTCACCGAAATAATTATACCACTGGTTAGACCTTATCTAGTGTTTGAGTACAATTCTGGGCTCCTCCCTACAAAAAGGACAATATAGAACTGGAAAAAGACCAGAGAAGGGCAACCAAGCTAATAAAAGGGTTGGAATCATTACGCTACAGTATGAGGACAGATTAGCCACATTAGGAATGTTTATGCTGGACAAAGAGACATTTACATGCTTAATATGTACAAATATATCAGGGACAATATAACAAACTGTCAGAAAACCTATTACTTTGAGGTCGGAGACTAGGACACATGGGCATGCGCTCAGGCTGGAGGAGAGAAGATTTTGTACCTTCCTAAAGATAGTTTTTTTTACGGACAGGGCCGTAAAAGTATGGAACTCTCTTCCAGAAGAAGTAGTGTCGGCAGACACAATAAATACATTTAAATAAAGGTTGGACAAGTATTTATGGGATAAAAACCTCCCGGGGTACAACCAATAAACATAATTTAGTCCAAAGTAAAAAGTTCAAATGGGGAATTAACATCTAGACAACAACCTCTAAAGCGTCCTGTAAAAGGTTGAACTTCATGGACATAAGTGTTCTTTCAACCTAAACTACTATGCTTTCTATGTTACTATTCCACTAATCCACTATTCTTTATGTGAAGTAATTTTTCCTTAACATTTACCTGAACCTACCTACCCTCAGTGCATGTCAACAAGTTACTAACTGTCCGCATATTTCCTGGAAAGGCGGTAACCCGACTCACCATATACAAAGATTGTTTTCTGGGTCAGCTAAGTGATGCTCAGCTCCCGGCAAAACTGTTTGTAAGCAGTAAGCACAGGTTTACCACATCCTGGCCGGTTGGTCTCTGAGGCTTCCAGTGCAGATTCAGTTAAAAATATAAATAAAAATAATCTACAGTGTATGTTTAAAACTAGAAAATGCAAAAATGTAGCTTCATTTGTAATATTAATAATATATATTTTTTAAATTTAATAATTTTTTTTTTTCCTTTTTTTTGCATCTGCTGGCTCCACCCTAACATTGAGATATTAGTGGGAACAGCTGTCAGGCTTGGTAATATTGCCATTATCCATGATAAATATCATTTACATTAGAATGTATGAGAAATTCAGCCACCACCAGTGGTTCCATGTGGGCTCGATACACTACAGGGCTCAATAAATAGGCTTGAATTATATTGCAAGTGTGGGTACACAACTTTGAAGTGTATATCAGCTTTAGAAAAATAACTCACAATATTTTACAAAATAATCTAGCTTAGTAACTTACATATTAAGAGGTAATTGGACTTTTGGCGATGTCCCCTTTTCTCCATTTAGTGTGCTTGTTTTGGGACTAGCAGCTCCAGCGCCTGCAGCTGTGCCAAATGTAGCCGAATCCTGTATAAAGAGAAAGACATGGTATCAGAAGACAAAGTACTATTCCTAGACTCAATAGATATTTCTTGCTGCATAGTAAAAACAACATGTATACTGAGGTGCGGCATTCCAAGCTTAAATAATATACATGAAACAACTGGAATAGTATAGCAGTTTTTCAGTTCATATTAACTGTCTTTAGGTTAGAGAGTAGAGTGCGTCCATATGTTCCACCCTTTGTGACGGCAATGGCCGCAGTTCACATTGATTACACTGTAGTGCTGAACTGTAGATCTTTGTGTATATATATATATATATATATATATATATATATATATATATATATATATATGCCCATGATGAAGGTGCATCTTGTAGCACCGAAACAGCTGTCGGTATGATTACTTACAGGATCATTAGGGTGGAACTTTATGATTTGCTTCTCTGCTAAGTATACCCCCGTTCCTGCTTATGTTTTTATGTCTGTTTTTGCACTTTGGAATATGCCATTAAAATCGTTTTGATACTTTCACTAAAACCCGGATGTTGCTGGCTTGCTAATACTGCATGTATTATACCATTTTGGAGCCTGGCACTCTGGTAATTGAAACCCTTTAAGTGTGCAGTCTAGCCTCAAGATCATATAACTTTTTATTGGGGTCTATGCCTTTTCGAGTCTGGCCCGAAAAGGCGTAGACCCCAATAAAAAGTTTTATGCACTACAAGTCCTGGTGGGACACCCTTCTTCACTTTGCTATATGTGTGGACCGGTGACAGTGTACATGGGAAGGCACCCAGGCAAGCTACTTCCAACATCACTCATTGGATTGCGAGTGGCTGTCAAACTTCTTTGTGTATATATATATATATATATATATATATATATATACAGTAGGAGCAAGTTTCATCTTTGCTCCTTTGGCCATGGCTAGCCATGGCTATTCTATTGTTCTCAGCTGCAATACAATACGTATTGCAGCTGAGAACAATAGAATAGCCATGGCTAGCCATGGCTAGCCATGGCCAAAGGAGCAAAGATGAAACTTGCTCCTACTGTATATATATATATATATAAATAGTAGAAATAGGCGGCCACTTTTTCAGTGGAAAAAATGCAAGTTTATTGCATATTTAGAGATCCGACATGTTTCGAGCCACCTGGCCCATCCTCAGGGATCGCTGATCTGGCAATGCCCAGATCACAGCTACTCACACCCAAAGCCCGTGCTCAACAATCGATCCTACCATGGAAACAACAGTATACTACATCTAGCCCTGTGGTGCAGAGAGCCACTACCGCCTTATGGCCTAAAGTAAAATTGGACGAAACACTTCCCTGTTTTCGGACAGTTAAACCTATGTCTTGCTATACGCGAGGAAGAAATATCAAAGACCAGGTAATGCACACGGACATTACTGGGTTTGACAAGACAGTGGCTAAAGTATCCAATTTTTTACAGAAGCCGTCCGGTTGTTACCATTGCCTGAAATGCACAACGTGTAGAAATCTTGTAGTGTGCCGCTCCTTCAAGCACCCACAGACTGGGATGGACATTCCTATCAAACAGGTCCTTACATGTTTGATGACTCATGTCATATATCTTCTATTTTGTCCATGCCACCTACATTATGTGGGAAAGACTATAAGGACCATCAGAGAGAGGATGGCCTTACATAGGTCGGCGATTAATAATGCAATCCTATATAAAAAATCGGATCAACCAGTAGCCATGCACTTTTTAGAGGCAAACCATTCAGTGGCTGACTTAAAATTTATTCTAATCGATCATGTACCAGTGATGAGTCGTGGAGGTGATAGGGACGGTAAACTGCTCAGATTAGAAACATCTTGGATATATCGCCTCAAAACAGTAAAACCGAATGGACTGAACGAGAGACTGAGCTGGAATATATTTCTATGAGTCTCTATGTAGTAACTGAAGTACATCATGTGACATTCCCTTTTGTAGTATAAATCCTTTCTAATTCCACGTCCAATGATAAATGTTCCTGCTATTTATCCAACAACTGGCAGTCTCATAAAGTACCTGTTTTTTCTTATGTATACATTGATTTGAGTGCTTATCACTGCCTTGTTGTTATTATTATAATTATGTAATGTAGTATTGATTGTATTTTCAATTGTGGTATCTTCCAGCAGGCGTTTCGCCATGGTGGCCGGCGGCGGCGTCTCACACACTGCGTTGCCTAGCAGCAGTCGGAGGAAGACGTCACCAGCAAGCGCCTCCCATCCTGGTGGACGGAGAGGAAGCAGATTGCAGCCGGCTGCCGGGGTAAAGACGCGGGCTTGGTAAGTATATATTTCATCACCGCCGCCGTGCAGTTGTTTGTTTATTCAGCTTTGATACATGTGTTTGAAAACATTGAAACGTTGACCTGCTGAGCATGTAACTTGTATGGACATTTCTATGCATCATAAATACTGAAAAAAGACCCCTGGAATGAAGCAGCTTTTCTTTTGGAAGTGTGTGTATTTCACTGAGGGCACCCTTGGCCAGTTGTTCATTTGAGAGGAGTGCCGAATCTAAAACAGCCCAATATATATATACTTGGAGACCTCCGCCCCCTCAATGGACCGTAAGTCCGGCCAGCCGCCGGGCAGCATTCATGCACTTCTCCTACCTGTATTTAAGGTAAGACTTCTGTGCAACACTGGTTTGTTTGCACACCTTGAGAACATTGGAATTTGCATAAAACATTTTTCAAGACCTATGGAGTGCCACTGCCTGTCTACTTATTGAGTACTATATATATATATATATATATATATATATATATATATATATATTTTTTTTTTTTTTGTAGGGCCAGCACACACAAATTTCAAATACCAGCAGCTGGTGTGCCAACTTAGGCTTGTAGTCCCAGGGGTACAGCCAAATATAGAGTCCAATATAAAGAGCACTCACCAGTCTTCCAATTTCAATGCCAATAAAAGTTTAATACATCACCAGGTTTTCAAAGCAGAATGTCGACGTTTCGAGCCACTGCGGGCCCTTTGTCAAGACAAGTGATGGATGGGTCACAGCCCCAGATGTACATATATATATATTATGTATTCAAATAATCTTAAACACTATACTGATGTTGCTTTCCTTCTCATACAGATTCCGTTGTCTTTGATATATGTATATCTTTTATATGTTTATATTTGTTTATAGATATAACACTGTTTTATGATGCACTCTTGCACATGGCTGCCGGCATGGGTCCTGACAGGCATTATCCCGACTGTCAAAACACTGACAGCCAGGTTCCCAACGGCCACCCGCTATTTTCCCTCGTGGGGGTCCATGACCCCCATAGAGGGAGAATAGAATAGGCGGCTCACGTAGCGAGCCACCGTGCCTGCAGCGTGGCGAGCGCAGCGTGCCCGCAAGGGGCTTAGTTGCGCTCACCATGCTGTCTGGGTCCGGCCAGTCGGGATCCCAACGTCGGGATAATGACTGTCGGGATCCCGACTGTCAGACCCCTATACCACACCCCTTGCACATGTACTATTATATATTTATAGGAATACAATTTTATTAGTACCACATTTACATTTTATCAGTATCACATAATTATTTGTACAAATTCACATCAGGCACGACTACATTGCTACTTGTTATATTTGCAGTGTTTCTCATAACATTGGTTACAATGACGCTACCCTGCAGAGTCTGCTCCTAGCAACCGTCCAGGGAGACGGCGGGGTTGCTAAGGATGCCTCACTGATGGGATGTACTGACGCAATGACGCGCTTCCGGGTCCCCTGTGTCGGCAGTGGAAGGCGGGCAGCGGGCGGTGTTCGGAGTGGAAGGTGGACCTTCTCTTCACTATTTAGGTAAGTTGTTTACGTTTTGATTTTGTCTTGCACCCCATTTTTGCTTTGAAAAAGGGAATTAAAGTCCCGAAACGTCAGCTTTATATTTGCTGTGTCTGAAAGTTTTTAGGAGAAGTCCGTGAGAGAGCCACTATTCTATTGGTATATATATATATATATATATATATATATATATATATATATATATATAGATAGATAGATAGATAGATAGATAGATAGATAGACAAAAAGACAGCGTCACTCCGGTGGACTTTTTTAGAAGGATTATATTGATGGCAGTGGAAACGTAACCAAACACATCCGTCACATCAACGTTTCAATGTACACTATATATATATATATATATATATATATATATATACACACAATCCGATAGCTTTGCTCAAGCAGGGGCGTCACACGGAGATCCTTTCAAACAGTGCTTTATTGCAAGTGTTACAATATATATATATATATATATATATATATATATATATATATATATATATATATATATACACACACAGGTTGAGTATCCCTTATCCAAAATGCTCGGGAGCAGGAGAATTTTGAATAACGGATTATTCCGTATTTTGGAATATTTTAAAATTTCAATACTGTATTTTGAAGTATATTGCATTTATGTTGTACAAATACATCAAACACATGAAATACACACAGATATATTTTATTTGTTCAAAAAACAAGGTTTCAAAACATGAAACAAAGTTTGTGTACTATCTCAGGCACTGAATTTGACTGCCAAGCAATAATTTTCTTGCACATATATAGTGCCAGTTACATATCATGTCCCCAGTAGTGGTTTTACAAATGTCTCCAGTACATTTTTCGCAAAAAATTTTTTTCACTTTCTGGAATGTATGGTTTTCGGAATAATTCGGATAACGGATATTCGGATAAGGGATACTCAACCTGTATATGTATATATATATATATATATATATATATATATATATATATATATATATATATATATATATATATATATATATAGTATTGCTGTCTGGGTTGCTGCGGCACAACGGAGGCTGAAGATTTGCACAAACAAGTTTAATGTGGATCAAACACACATCTCAGTATCCGACGTTTCAGGGTCCATATGCCCTGTTTTCAAGGTGAGAGGTGGGGCATATGGGACCCCGAAACGTTGGATACTGAGATGTGTGTTTGATCCACATTAAACTTGTTTGTGCACATCTTCAGCCTCCATTGTGCCTCAGCAAACCAGACAGCTACTATCCTACAATGGCTGAGGGCACCGAAGCACATCGTGATTATTGAGCAGAGTGCCGGACCACCCACAACTAGCTATATCTATATATAGAGAGAGAGAAAGAGAGAGTGAGTGAGAGAGAGAGAGAGAGCAAAGAAGTTCAGGACTTTTCAATAACAAGTACTCAGTACTGACTGGTCAGAGTACTTGTTATTGAAAAGTACTGAGAGTGCCACTGCTGAACCTCTTTGCTGTATTCCAGGCGGGAGCATGCGGGAGGTCACCTGCAATACTAACTCTTTCTATTATTGGAGTGCCGGTCGTGTTTTCTCTCTCTCTCTCTCTCTCTCTCTCTCTATATATATACAGTGGCGTAACTATAAATTTTGCTCCCCCCTGCCAAAAAACTTTCTGGCGCCCCCTTTCACAATATGACGCAATGTGTAATGACACATTTCACGTATGTATGTATGTATGTGTGTATATATATATATATAAAGTCAAGTCCAGCAGGCCAAGCACTCCAGCTAGCAGAAGTGAAATTTCCTGGTGCACACCAAAGACCCAAGTCGGGCAAAGTATACGTATCCACACCGTCAGGGCAGTGAAGGCAGCACACAGATGTAGTGAAAGTAAATCCAACAAGTTTCTGCAACGTTTCGATTTATTTAGATGCCTGATGACGATTTATAAATAAATCGAAACGTTGCAGAAACTTGTTGGATTTACTTTCACTACATCTGTGTGCTGCCTTCACTGCCCTGACGGTGTGGATACGTATATATATATATATATATATATACACACACACACACACAACATGTGTGTGTGTAAATTGTGCTTACCTGACATAATTCTTGTTTCTGTTGGTCACTTTTAATGGCAGCCACCAGCCATGGATGGAGGAGGCGCAGGCCCACATGAGGATGAGGAGATAGCAGATGTACAGATGAGGAAGGACGAGTGGGGAGAGGGGTGCCTAGAGGGACAAATGTAGATTGTGGCAGAGGAATTGTGGGTGGGTCGAATCGCACAGGATAATGATCTCAATTCTTAGACAATGAGAGATAAGGAGAGACCCCCCCCCCCCCGTTAGCTCTGTACACGAATTTCTTATGTAATGGTAGGGGGTGTGCTACCACTGGGACAAAAAATTGAGATAACTAGAAGGAGGAAAGGGCAGTTTGTCACGGTAGTGGTGCACCACAGTAAATAAGAACGACTTAAAAAATAACTTTTATTATTTCATCACATAAAAAAGAGGATGCTGCGAAGTATGACAGACTACATGTACAAGTGAACAAATAGTGCTAATTAAAAACTTGGGCTCATGCGGCGTCCCTTAGCACTTGAATTCCTATTATCATAGATTTTAAGCGTCTCTTCCCTATGTGTCGGTTGAATCACCTATTGACACCAGGGGGACGTGCTATATTAGTGGATATATTCCTGTCTGTAAATAGGTCTGTTATGTCACAATGTTGCCATATAGAAATGTTGTGGTTTTTGTGTCACAATATTTATTTAGTGAAAAGAATCGCTGTATGAGGTGCAGCGTGAGTCACAGGTCTTGCCAGCTTGTCATATGATAGGATAGAGAGTGGGGATGGTACACACTAAATAGTAATCATGCAGCGGGCAGGGATTGCCTAATATGTGCTGCTACTCTATTCCGTATAGACAAATTAGCTGGTAGGCTGTATATCAAGTGACTGCAGTTGCTACAGGGTCCCTAATATGACCAATCGCCAGGTATTAAATGAGTTTCAAATGGTGCCGTATGGAACTCCACAATATGTACTCTGCATCGGAGTTGTGGGTGGTTCTCTAGCCGGCTGATCAAGGTGATTTATAACATGCTAAGACGCCTTGCATATGCTAGTGTATATACACGTATTGCGAGATAGCAGGTAGCAAGTAAGAGCGTGCCGCTATAACCTCCTAATAGCTGTGACCGACCTTACGGGTTAGACCCTGTGGTTATGGGTACGGTCCTCACGAGGGTAGCTGGCTACGTTCTACTGCAGAAAACTGAGGATAGTGCGCCCTATGTAGCGATTGGGATTGGGCAGCGGGCAGAAATTGCCTGGTGTGTGCCGCTTAGTACCGTGTGGATAGATCAGCTAATTAGCTGTACATAACATAACTACAATTGTTACAGGGTTCTCAGTATAGGCGATGGTCGGGTATAGAAGGGATTACAATTAATGCCGTATGGAACTCCACAACGTGCACTCTGCATCGGAGTTGTGGATGGTTCTCTATCCGGCTGCTCGAGATGACTCGTGTCACGCTGGAACACCTTAACTATACAGATATTAATATACGAAAAATATGATGGCAGGTAGTAGGTATGAGCGTGCCGCTGTTCCCTCTTAAGTGCTGTCACCGACCATACGGGTTAAACCCTGTGGCTTTGGTACGGTTCTCACGGGGGCAGCTGGCTACGTTCTATTACATATACTGCACCAACATAGACAGACGGACATAAATCAATTTTAAGCTAAACATTAGAGTCCTTAAAAGGACTAATAAATCAGGCAGGAATCAGGAGGCTAAGGGAGCGTCCGCTTTACCTCTGATTGTGGCAGAGGTAAAGAAAGGAAAGAGGCATGGATATACAGATGGAGCCCCTGCCATCCTTGGCCGGGGCTCGCCAGACCCTCCCCGCTGGCGAGCGCTGGCGGCAGGGGCTACAGAACTGGGATGCGCGTGCGTTTCACACGCGCACACGTCCAAGTCTCTCAGCGGGGACGCTGCATGTCCCTGCCCCTCTCCACTTCAGGGAAATGGGCAGGGTTAGGGGGATGCTCGGGGGGGGGGGGGTTTTGAGGGCGACGGGGGCAGGGACCGGAGGCAGGCTCCGTAGCCCATCTGTAGAAAGTACCAAAGACCTTACAAAATATATTGAAAGTCTTGCGTGCTCATTAACTTCTCATCCATGCACACACCCTGCCTATTCAATTTTCCTTCACGGCCCACTACTACATTTTTCATTTAATTTCCCTATTCCTACATTTTTCTACACATGTCTCCCCTGCCCATCACAATTATCCTCAATTGCCCCCACCATTCAAATTTTTCTTCACAGGCCCCCTTCTCATGATATTTGTGTTACCTGTCCATATTTTTAATAACATGCCCCCACCTCCCACCATTCACATTTTTCATCATAATTTTAGCACATTTCCCCCTTGCCAATCATTTGTCATCAGAATTTTATGACATTCCATTTCCCACCCCTCTTAGCCATAATACCTACAGTATCTTATTCACTCCTTACATGATGCACACAAGTCCCCCCCCCCCTTTATTCCCACTACATACCTGTCTCTGCTGTGTCTTTACTAACTGTAGCTGCTGTGTAAATATATGTATGACTGCAGCTTCAGCTTCCATTACTGCTAGTAGTGCAAATGGTCTGAGGGGAGAGCAGGGGCATTCACACACATAGCACACATTCACACACACACATAGCACACATTCACACACACACATAGCACACATTCACACACACACATAGCATACATTCTCACACATAGCATACATTCACACACATAGCACACATTCACACACACACATAGCACACATTCACACACATAGCATACATTCACACACATAGCATACATTCACACACACACACACACACACACACACACACACACTATAGCATACTCACACCATGTACAGACACCAACATAACATAGATACACACACACACACATCAGATACACACACACAAGCACAGCATAACTTCAAACACATAGCATACACACAAAAAAGATACACAGCATGTACAGAAGACACACATAGCAAACATACACACAGCATATACACACAGAATGTACACAGTCACACACACACACACATAGAATACATACACACATGTATACAAGCACACACGCAGCATATACACACAAACATACCACCTCCGAGTCCCCCCCCCCCCCTCCCTCAAACTTCATCAAAGTGTACCACTACCTAATACTGTACTTACTCAGCTGCTGGACACAAGATTCCAGGGCAGGCCTTTTTCTCGTACAGGACACGCCGGAGGCTGGAGCTTAGAGGATCTGCACACTTGCTCCCTCTATCTGCAGCCAGCGGCAGCCTGTCTCTATGACACTCGGAGTTTAGCTGCCGTCAGAGGGGTCGAAGATTTCCTGCTGCCGGCGCCGCTGACTGACAGCGCGTCCCGACCCGAGTCCCTGCACCGCACCGTGGGGTATGAGGGTGCAGGCGCCCCCGCTGCCGCCCGCTCCCCCAAGCGGCCGCGGGGGTTGCCTCACGCTAGCTACGCCACTGTATATATATATATATATTAAATCAAATAAGGCCGTACTTACATGCAATAAGGCAAATAAATATCTTTCTTTGAGCTTGACGAAACCATTGCAAATGTGTTAAAGGGCATACACACTTGCGATTGCCTTTCTATTCGATCGGGATCAAATCGCACGGCAAGGCAAATGCATTCGATCCCCATGCGTGGGCCGCACGTCGGGATCAGATCAAAAGCGTTCAATTTCCATTTGATTTCAATTCGATTTTGCTTGTATAAGCAAAATCGAATAGAAAAATAGATTTCATTTATCCATGTGTTCACCACATTAGTTAGTGTGATCTGCTGCTGGGATCTGTTCCCTGTAAATTGAGTGACGTGGAAAGGATAATCTTACACTGAATATACTGGTAAAAACCCTGCTGATTATGACTGGAACCCTTCTTCTTACTTGTCTTTTCCCAATTTCTCAGCATAGAGGAAATATTGTTGCTGAGTATCATGCATTGTAATTAGCTTGTACGTGTGTGCTAAGGCTCATTCAAGTCATAATCAATATTCTTAGCCCTACAGCTAACACATGGCAATGTGGCAATGTGTTTGTGTGACAAAATAAAACAAGGCCTTTAAGTCCTTATTCAGATGCAGCATCACTCTCAATGAATGACTATGATTGCTGTGGACATCTAGAAAATTGTCTGCTCCTTTCTGCAGCGGAGGGGGGTTGATCTGCCAATTTGTCACTGCAATGCTAGACATATCAACATGACTCCAAGCTCTTTTTAGAAATTCCAGCAATCCCATGTTGCCACAAGGGACATCAGCTTGTTAACAGCCTCTCTGCAGGCACTAGAAAGCGTCTCTACTGGAACTTAAATGGGAGCTAGAAAGCAGTGAAACACCTCATTAGTGTGTCTGCTTCACCACTCTGCAGCTAGTTCTCCTAAGGTGGATTGTACTCTCACCTGGGCTTCTCTGCTAGACAAGAGGTTAAATAAAGCTTCATCTATACTACTATCTAATATTGCATCTTTATCGGCCTACAGTATATTTTATCATTTCATATTATTTAACACTCAGCAAAACAACCTCAAAAGGAATGACAAATAAGTTACAACAATGGATTAACTGTAATTAGTTCTGAACAAAACAAATATTAGCTTTTTCTGATTGTTCTGATCCGTTATCATAAATCTTTTCTTTCCGATGACAGTAATAAAGCAAACGTTTTCTTTGTGACGCTTATCTATATTGAAAAACAGGTTTATTTCACATAAAACTATTTAGTCAGATCTCAAATAAATATAAGGGGTTGCAAAGATCGAAAGATTTGCTACCATGCCACATATCGTATAAAATATGTTTTGTCATACAGTAATTTATTACTGTGTATTTGTTCAAATTAAAGCAAAATTTAGATATGATTTATTTTTCTTAAATAGTTACAGGTTTTTATTCTTACCCGTTATTTATAAATAAATAAAGCCCACACATATTCTGCAGCACTTCATAGAGAATGTTTGAACATTTATATAAGTCCCTGTCCCAGTGGAGCTTACAATCTATATTCCCTACCACATGTACATGCACGCACAGACATTCTAGGGTTAATTTTGTACCAGTATATTTTTGGAATGAGGGGGGGAACCGGAGTACCCAAAGTGAACACATGGAAGCACGGGGAGAATATACAAACTCTGCACAGTTAGGGCTTTGGTGGGAATCTTACCATTGGCTTCAGTGCTGTGAGGCAGTAATGCTAACCATTACACCGTCCGTGCTGCCCGTTTACTATGTATAGCAAATCTGTTACAGCAAAATTATTTTAAAATACATTTTTGAAATGTACAGTGAAGGAACACAATATGAAATGTGTCCTAAATGGGAAAATGACAGCTGGGGCTCATTTACAGCATACGAGTGCTGCACAGTGGGATGCCATTGTGCAAGAAAACATATATAAAAACGGTAACAATATATTTGTTACAGATATACTAGTTTAGAAACTATTGCATAGAATATCCTACCAAATTGAACACATACAATAATAAAAATATAAAAGCAAGCCTACGCTACAGAAAAAAGATTATTACATAAATTGCCGCCAAATTCCACCTTCTTACAACATTCAACTGTCAGATAACAGACAAAACCTCCCACACTAAAATCAGTACATTTGGCTATAATGTATAAAAATCCATAATACTCACTATCTAGTTTTTTGTTTAACCAGATCAATCTATAATTTTAACTGGAAAAATTGAAGTATACTATGTGTACAGAGAATTGTAACCTAAGACACCACACCCCTCAAGTTGTAATTTGTGGGCAATAGAAAACATGGGTGAACCTGAATATCAGCAGGTGGTTAGCAAAACTTGTGTTAGCTACACCTAGGGCTGATTCAAATCCATAAGCAGGGTTGTGATTTGCAACCCTGGCGATGATTGGTGATTGACAGGCACCGGACGTTTGGGGGCGTAACACCATGTTCTTCCACAAGTGTCCCAGCGGCCTCCATCTCCCCATGACCTTCATAACACTGAATGAGTCTAGACTGACTCAGCTCTGTGAGTAGGGGGGTTAATCCCGAGAATTTTACGGGCTATGCCTTAGTGCTCAAACTTGGCCCTCTCCTCCACTGCGCCCTCTCCTCACCCCTCCCCACCCCCGGCTGTTGTATTACAGCCTGCGGCGCTGCCATGCAGGGGGGGGCTCAGGTCCAGGCAGCGGCTGACATAGTGTTCAGCGGTGCTTCCCGGACCCTACACACAGCGTGGTGTTTTGTTTTTTTAGGTAGCGCTCCCCCTAAAAAACTCGCCCACTAAAGGGGTTAATTACACTACAGGTTCTTTGTAACCCCCAGCTTTGGTGTAAAGATCTTTTGTATTTAAATGCGCCAACCAAAAAAACAACTCAGTGTTAAATGAAACAGGGCATTCTTTTACATTGCAATTATAATCTGTTTCTACTCCTGATTATATTTTATACTAAGGTGAAATAGCTTGTAGCAGTGAATAGCTTATAGAATTGTGTTACAAGCACTGCAAACTGAATGAGATTATGTGTAATAGAGAATGCAGGAAAACAAGATTAAATAAGAAACAGATCAATACTGTAACTCATATTTAAAAAAAAAAATGTATACAGTACATTGTATTTATGTTTTACCTAATTTTTTAAACTGTTAAAGCATCATGTTAATGACATTATAAGTATATGCATCCTATATTAAAAAAATAATAATAATGATGCTCCTCGCCTCTATGGGGAATTTGAGTATTTTGGACACCAGCGGCCACTAGATGGCACCCAACAGAAGAACACAAGAGTTTCTCTGTTTGGCCATGCACAACCACCAGCACTGTCATTACTGTTATGTTATTCCATCATTTTGACGGGCTGGTAAATGGTATATACTATTGTTTCTAGTATAGAAAGCGGCGCCACTCACAACTATAAAGATAGAGGGCCAGATGCACTAAGCTTCAAAAGTGATAAAATGGAGAGTGATAAACAACCAACCAATCAGCTCCTGCCTGATATTTTTCAAACACAAGAAAAGCAAGTATCAAAAGTCTCTGTTCCTGTTCTCTGTTCCGAGGAATAGAGACTTTGGATACTTGTTAAGCACCCACTGTACCTTGCTTGGATCCGGACCAGCCGCCCACACAAAGACCCATCTCCACACCTCCACGGTCACTCCACACCATCTTTTCCCTCTCCAAAACACCACCAACATGGAGGATATCGCTGCAATGCATTGTGAATTGGAATAATTCCTCAAGTGGTCGAACTGTGGTAACTATAACCACCTTCTTTACTGAGAGACTATTTACTTGAGTCACTTATGTTTGGACATAAGGAACGGATCCCATGCAAATATCAAATATGTATATGGTGAGAGGTGCTTAATATTTTTAAACATATCATTTTTATGTTTTTCCTTATTATTATTAAATATATCCGTAATATGTAATTTGGTGTATTGCGCTACACTTTTTTCCTTTCTTTTTCTTGTGTCTTTTCAGAGGGAATACTCTGCACTCTTAAGTAGCTGCTCTTGCATCACACCTCACACCAGCACCCGGTTAGTTGCCCAGGCACCAAACCCCCCCATTATTCAAACACAGCCTGTAATAAGGCAGGTATGAGCTGATTGGTTGGCTGTTTATTACTCTCCATTTTATCACTTTTGAAGCTTAGTGCATCTGGCCCATGTGATGCACTTATTCTCAGCTACTGGTATGATATCTGCAAACTCACAGGTGATACTGGGATCTTCTTGGAACGTAATACCAGACTTAATACAATGGGTAGGTGTTATTCACGGTTCTGCGCTTTCTTAGGCTGCCAAAGACAGTTACAAGTAGAGGATATTCCCAGATCCTTAAAATTATGACAAAATTAATAGTAAAGAGAAAGTAACTTCAAGCGGTGCCACAGGTGAGGAAGAAATTGTGTTTTGCAATCTCATGGAGGAATAGTGAAGAAAAACATAAAGTTATACTTCCATGATCACAGGTGTATGTCCTTATATTCACATCAACTTTCTGAGATCTTCTGATGGATATATTGCTCCAGTATATCTGAAAAAGAAGGAAGGCTTATGATAGTGATCATAAGCCTTCGTTCTTTTTCACTTTATGTTTTTCTTCACTATTCCTCCATGAGATTGCTAAGCACAATTTATTCCTCACCTGTGGCGCCGCTTGAAGTTACTTTCTCTTTACTGTTAATTTTGTTGTAATACCAGACTTATTCACAGAGTTATAAAATGTATAATCTATAATTCAGTGTCACATTATGGGTTCTGAGAGAGACAAGAGTTAAAGAGATAGGAGAACTGTTTATTTTTATAGACATTTACAGAAAAAAAAAGAAAAAAGAAAAAAAAAGGCAGAAAGAAACACACAACCAGTGCTGTATGGTCACTGGGTCGACCAATTTTAGGTCAACATGCATAGGGTCGACCACTGAAGGTCAACATGGCTTAGGTCGACACAGGAAATAGGTGGACATGCCTAAGGTCGACATGGATTGAATGTTGACACAAGCATTAAATCGACAATGGCTAGGTCGACATGGGGTTTTCCCTTATTTTTGTCCTGAATGTCAACATAGTTGATATGCACACTGTCCATGTCCCTCGGCGCACTGTCCACGTCACTCGGCTCACTGTCCACGCCACTCGGCTCACTGTCCACGTCTCTCGGCACACTGTCCATGTTGCTCAACACACTGTCCATGTCGCTCGGCACACTGTCCATGTCCCTCGGCACACTGTCCATGTCCCTCGGCACACTGTCCATGTCGCTCGGCACACTGTCCATGTCCCTCGGCACACTGTCCATGTCCCTCGGCACACTGCCCATGTCGCAAAAAAGTGAAAAACCCACATTGACCTTTTGACTGTCGACCTAATGTATATGTTGAGCTTCTATCCATGTTGACCTTAGGCATGTCAATCTATTTCCATTAGCCATGTAGACCTACCGTGGTGTGATGGAAGGCATTCATCATACTAACTCATACAGTATGCAGAAACTAGAAAGCCCTCATTGGGCAGTATTCAATGTTTTTAGCAAACTGTGACAGCGAGCAGTATTGACTGCTCGCTGTCACAGCTCGCACGGTCAGTATTCAACTGACCCCCTGCACACGCCGTTGCCCCCTTGCTGGGTTTTTACAACGACGTGGAAATTACATGTGTGGCCAACAAAACAGCGAGGTTCGCGGCTAAATGCAGCAAGCTCCCTGCATTAGCCGTGAGCCTTGCAGTTTGGGGGAATCCCCGCTGACCTCTGGCAGTGAGGATTCCCCCAGAACGTTGAATACGGTGAGCGGCCAGCACGGGTGTTAAACGAAGAGAGTCATTTGCTTTCGGCAATCCTCGCCGTTTAACCCCCTCGTGGGCCGCATTGAATACGGCCCTCTATAGTAACTATAATAGTAAGATGTGCATGCACAATGGACACCCAAAGGTACTCTGCTACAAATGTGCTCAGCAGGAATGATGTCAGTTGTTATTGGGACAACCATAAGAAAGAGAAACAACCATTCCAATCCTGGCATACTGTAGAATGGAAAACATATCGATTGTAATGTAAACATTAACAGTTGCCAAACATGGAATTTCCAATGACCATCCATAATATGAATTAATTGTAACAACTGGGCCCAGGGGCGGATCCAGGATAAAATGACAGGGGGGGGGGCACCATGATAAAATAGGGTTTGGGTGGGGGAGGGGCGATGTTAGTGGTGCCAGTGTACATGCTAAGAGAGCGGCAGAGAGAGGATGGGAATGGGATTAAAAATAGGCCCTGGCATTTAAAGTACGCAGGGCCACCACGGCGACAAAAGTGCAGGATGTAGTTGTATACACGCCGAAGGCACGCTCTGGAAAAGGGGTTGTGGCCACTTAACAGGGGGCGTGTCCTTGAGTGTAGTGTACAACACCATATACAACTTCTACACATTATGCAACAAAATACTAGACCCCATTATACTTGCCCCTTACACATGATGCCAAATGGAATGAGCCAAAAATCACATAATGCCACACTGATTGAGCCAAAATTCACATAATAACACACGGATTGAGCCAAAATGCACATAATGCCAAATGGATTGAGCCAAAATTCACATAATGCCACACGGACTGAGACAAAATTCACATAATGCCACACGGATTGAGCCAAAATTCACATAATGCCACATGGATTGTGACAAAATTCACATAATGTCACACGGATTGAGCCAAATTCATAAAATGCCATATGGATTGAGACAAAATTCACATAATGCCACATGGATTGAGTCAAAATTTACATAATGCCACACGGATTGAGACAAAATTCACATAATGCCACACGGATTGAGACAAAATTCACATAATGCCACATGGAGTGAGCCAAAATTCACATAATGCCCCACAGATTGAGCCAAAATTCACATAATGCCACACGGATTGAGACAGAATTCACATAATGTCACACAGATTAAGCCAAAATTAAACAATACACTTCATAAACAGGGACATTGTCCACCAAAGGCGTGCATTAAACATTTACAACTTAATGTCTATTACACGTTAAGTTACATGCCATTATGTACATTATGTATTATGCCAAACACGATAATGCCTATTAAAAATTATGCTACATAAGTGCTGCTTATCTACATGCTCATTGCCAAGGGTTCCATGCTCATTGCCAGAGGTTCCATGCTCGTTGCCATGTGGGATTACATGCTCATTGCCAAGGGGGAATACATGCTCACGGTAAATGGGGGACAGCCGCCACCAGGCAGAAGTGATAACCACTGACAGTGGCAGAGCCTGGCTGTATTCAGAGCACTGCAGGTCCCGGCTATATGAAATAATACCCCTTTCACACCAGAAAATGCATTCCCGGGTTGGCTCCTTTTACACCAGCCTAGTCCGTGCATTTTCTGGTGTGAGGGTGAGAGAAAACCACCCCTCCCCCCCTTTAACCAGTTGTCTCATTTAACCAGCTATATCTTCCGAACCAACGGACATGAGGCAAGTATCATATTGAAGAACTTTTGAGTGGGCTTTGAATGATTTTGGTCCAGTGAAACTGGAACGTTTGGTTCCAGAGTAATCTGCCCTCAAAGAACATGAACAGCCATGAAATTACATTTCAAAAACAAAAAAATAGGTTTACCCACAATATCTCTGTAACCGATTGACCGATATGGACCAGCCTGGTATCATATTGACCACAACCTTCTGTGATGCCAGGGGGGGAACTGGCAGCCGTCGGAACCGGGTGGGGGTCGGAATTGACGGGTCCCATATTATCCTATGGGGAAAAACGTTACAGCTTTGCCAGGTGATATCTCCGGTTCCCGGGGGGCTAGAGACACAGGGCTGGGCTCGTTGGAAAGCCCTGGTCCTCAGATACAAAATGAAATGACAGGGGGGGCACGTGCTCGGGTGCCCCCCCCCCCTGAATCCGCCACTGACTGGACCCCATCCATAGCCAGGTTTACCTGCCTTTACTATCTAGTAAAAGTATGCAAATGTATATTCAGGAGGGTGAACAATGTGCAGTTTTATGCTGCTCCAGTACTACTTGGAAATGTATCTTCCCATCCAAATGACATTTTGATGGCTGAAGTGATAAGTGTGCAAGTGCAAGACACAGCAGCAATTCCATCACCGCACTAAAAGTAATTGTTTCAGCAATAAGCTGTGTGGTATTATCATCAATAAAATCACCAGCCTGAAATCTCTATTCTGACTTCAAAGGGAATCTGGAACTGTCTCACCGCAGGCCACTGCCACTTGCATTAATTCAGAAGGAAATATACTGCTATGTCTCAGATGCTTACTTACATCTTATCTCCTGCTCAGCTTTATTTATTAATATCTTTAGTGCAGACAGGACTGGCTCGCGGCTTAAAAAACAAGTTGCTCCCTTGAAATATATGATTTGGTCAATTTCTAATGACCTTTGAGACCCAGTTCAGTAATTCCCACACTCAATAAAACAAAGAAATAGGCAATCACATTGCAATGTGCTACGGAACCGTGCCTGGGAAACCAGCTCCATGGCAGTTGATAATATGTCTGTCACAAAGAATTAAAATTTTGTATTATTTTCATTCAATTGTTATTATTTCAACAGAGCTGTCCAAAACAAATTGGAAGATAAGTGGCATAACAATTCCAAAAAAAACACAAAGACACATTTTTAGAAAAACATGTTTTTTCTTTGATTAAGCTGTTATGTCCTAGATTTATAACAATACTTTGTAAATGGCATCCTTGGGGATTTCAGCAGAATGCCATTATTAAGAATTAGAATGGAGTTCATTTACAATGAATTTGCTTACCAAACAAATAAAACATTATTTAAATAATGCCATGTCCACACAACTCCACTTCATTCTGTGACATGATTAGCTTCACACATAAGCAAGCGTACTGTTGTACATGGGGCCTGATTCAGAGATGGACACAAACAGGATTTCACGCAGTTAAGTGTTTATGCCATGGGTCCTCAAACTGCGGCCCTCCAGATGTGGTGAAACTACAAATTCCAGCATGTTTTGCCACAGTTTTCCTATAAGGGAGTGTTAAAACTGTGGCAAGGCTTGCTGGGAATTGTAGTTTCACAACATCTGGAGGGCCGCAGTTTGAGGACCAATGGTTTATGCCATACAACACATTCAGGGGCGGCGACAGGTCAGCTGGGCCACGGTGAAATGGAGGGGGCGTGGTCATGACCTTGTGAAAACAATAAATAAGATGGACAGATAGGACTGGCTGCTGCGGTCTCTCTTCCCAGCTCAGCACATGGCACTGAACAGCGTGTACAGACCTGGGGAGAGAGGCTGTGCTGCATGGAAGACTATCATCTCTCTCCTCTCTGTCCAGCTCCCTGGAATGGGGGGAGCGGGACCAGAGTTGAAATCCCGTAATCGATGGAGATGCAGTCACGGAATCTTTACTGAAAAAAATGTGGGGCGCTCAAAGATGAACAAGATGAATAACAATTTATTAAAACAAACACACAATACACTTACAAACAATACAATTAATAAAATCACATTAGTGGTGCACCATAATTAATATCATTGGGATGTGAACACGACCATATTTAGTGATCCTTTCTCATAAGGGATACGTCTACCAATTGGGCCCCAGTAAAGTTCTTGTTGGGGACTAAAAATGTCCAAACAGATAGATCATATGATTTTCAATGAGGGCTGTTATGGGCATTCAATTTTTGGCAATGAAACACTCTGATTTACTGTATGGATGCCCGTGCAGTTGGGGGCGAGGACTTCTGTCTAGTTGGTAAATTGACAGTGTCCGTCCTGCCTCCACAAAGTGCTGGCCGCACGGCAATGTATTTCTCAACCAGAAACGCGTTCCAAAAGGACATTGGAAAAGGACACCCCCGCTGCCGGCTTACCCGCTCCATTCAGAGCTGACTTCACTATACCCTCCAGCTGCAGACACACACCGACTTTCACGGATGCAGTGGCAGAGCACCGTGTGAGCCTTACAGCCTGAGGAGTCTGCATTAAAGGAGGCGGCTGCTGTCGGGACAACCTAAACGGCTGAGCTCCTGCAAAAATCCAGGAAAGCCGAGCGGCATAAAGGGGTGAGCAAGCGCTGCGGCGCACTTATGTCAATTGACTGACTGTACAATCTGAATACTTTGCCGTGCGGCCAGCACTTTGTGGAGGCAGGACGGACACTGTCAATTTACCAACTAGACAGAAGTCCTCGCCCCCAACTGCACGGGCATCCATACACTAAATCAGAGTGTTTCATTGCCAAAAATTGAATGCGCATAACAGCCCTCATTGAAAATCATATGATCTATCTGTTTGGACATTTTTAGTCCCCAACAAGAACTTTACTGGGGCCCAATTGGTAGACGTATCCCTTATGAGAAAGGATCACTAAATATGGTCGTGTTCACATCCCAGTGATATTAATTATGGTGCACCACTAATGTGATTTTATTAATTGTATTGTTTGTAAGTAAGTGTATTGTGTGTTTGTTTTAATAAATTGTTATTCATCTTGTTCACCTTTGAGTGCCCCACATTTTTTTCTGTTTTTTCCTGTTTGTTTTA